>NW_027250267.1:0-31099 GCF_030848795.1 Temnothorax nylanderi | reverse complement strand
CCAAAATCATCAAAAAAAAGTGTTGCAACCTTTCCGTGAACGACTGTACACTATAGATTTCCAGTAATGACAATAAATATTGGAACGCAGCTGAAGAGATGTATGTTGAAAAAAGTAATGTAAGTCCAAACCGCACTGTTGTGTTTTTTGTTTAAAACTGCAATCTCAACTCGCACAGCATTTAGTAATAGTGCACAGTGATGAAGTTGTAAAATTCACTATTTAAAAAAAAAAAATAAAGAAAGAAAAATAATCTTTGGTTAATTTTTGTTCTGCATTTTTTTTCCTCAAGCTTTCTGCAATAAAGATGTTTCCTATTTGTTTAATTAGTGTTGATAAAGTAGATGCAATTGCGGGCGCTTTATGCATTTGTAGTCATATTTAAAACGTGTTTTTAAAGATGTTAGCACAATTTTTTTTCATCCTTTTATCTTCATTGATTAACGTTTATTAGACGTAAAGCAAGAATAGAATGATAAAAAAGCGCGCTAACATCTTTAGAAGCGCGTTTTAAATACGGGCCCAAATGTATAAATCATTTACTCTATTGCATCTAGTTTATTAACATTAATTAAACAAATAGGAAACATCTTTATTGCAGAATGCTTGAAAAAAAGATACAGAAAAAAAGAATTATCCAAAGATTTTTTGAAATTGTTAATTACTGACTTCGAAATAAATGTACAAATTACAGTTTTGTGAAAAACTTGAATAAAAACGCAAATAGCTTACAAAAGACATAAAACCTTTTCATCACTAAAAGTAATTAACACTTTATATTAGAGATATATATGATCTTACATAATATTTACAAAAATATTTATAAATACAAATGTTTTTGAAAAAAAAAACGAAAACGGAAGTTTACATGATGTTACAAAAATATTTCTTTTATTCTAAATGGCTTTGTTTAGCAGAGGCTAAATTAACATCTATTCACGTATTTATCAGATGGTAGGCAGGAGAAATAGAAAGAACACTTATTGAAGACTTCAAAACTTACGAAAAAGTAAATAAACATATGAATAGTAATATTTATAACACATTATCAATAGAAAGATTGCTGAGAAATATATTAAATTTTGTATACGCGGATTAAAGGCAGCATACTGTTCCAGTTTTATTATTACAGGAGTTATTTTATTGTGTAATTTTAAAATGGCGAGAAGAAGCTGATGTACCAAGCAATAAAGATGTTTTCTCTACTGGCCATTATAATCGCCAAGACAATTTGGTTCAATTATCGTCAAGACGCTCTTTTAACTAATATAAATTAAGATTTTTGTTGACATCTTAAACTTAAGATTGAGGCGTTTGTCCGCTCGATGATGTGCTTCGTTATAAGTGCGCCATCACCTTTCAAGTTGAAGGACACGACGCAAGAATTCTGAAATGTCTCGTTAGCTTCGATGACTTACAGTAGAGATGTGACGTCTAAGAATAATTTATAGATAAGAAGAAATAAAATCTATAAGATTTTACACACAAAAAACTTTATAAAAATACAAACCTTGCATAACGATATTAACATCCTTTATTTGTTTGCCTTGTACTACGTTTACGCGAGCGTTACTTCTGTAGTAACTTACGATAATTCACTCGTTTATGCGGAGTAAATTATCGTAAGTTACTACAAAATCTCGTTTACGCGAAGGAATTATCGTAAGTTACTACAGAAATAACGCTCGCGTAAACGTAGTATTGGTTCTTATGATCTTTATTTGGTAGACACCAAGGATTTGCGTTGGAGTTTCTTGAACCTATACGTGATTTCGCCAATGATCTCAACGTCCTTGAGAGAGAGAGAGCTATTTACCGTCCTTCATCAGCTTTGCTTCTACTTGACTCTATTTGATGCTATCAACTGCGGAGATTGCAAATATAAATTTTCAAATTTATAATCCAACATTTTCATATCATAGCTATTAAATTTTATTACGTCGTACATAAGATATATAACAAAGATCAGCGACGCGATGCTAGGTCCTTCGACTTTGTCGGGGAAGTCGACGATCCTTAATTTAAGTTGACGAGAATCTAGTGTGTTTGTAATTATTAATTGATATTAATAATTATGCACGAATCACTAAAATGCTAACAGAGCTGATTTTAATTAACTATTACTACGTTTACGCGAGCGTTACTTCTGTAGTAATTTACGACATTTCACTCGTTTACGCGGAGTAAATTATCGTAAATTACTACAAAATCAAGAGACACGGTAGTGTCTCGCGCCAAGTACACGCGGAGCGAGACCGACCGTGACTCTTTTACGCGACGCGACGGGTTGCGAGTACTCGAGATGTTGAGATCTCGATAACGAGTGAACGGATCAAGTTCTAAGTAGGCTTGATCGATAGCTTAGGGTCCAATTAGGGGGGGGGTTTCTCTTATAATATTCCGCTACGTGCCCTACGAGCGGAGATATTGCGACGCAAAGTCCAAATGTGAAAATTTATTTTTAAGATACTTCTATCCCGTTTACGCGAAGGAAAATTCCGTTTACGCGAAGGAATTATCGTAAGTTACTACAGAAGTAACGCTCGCGTAAACGTAGTATATTACTATGACCGCTGTTACACGGCGCCGTTAATCGGGTTTAATAACATCGGTAGTTCTTAGACTAGCCAATCACACTCATTCTTCAGAAGAAGGGAATAGCTGTGATTTGCCAGCCTAAGAACTACCGATGTTATTAAACCCGACGTGTAACAGCGGTCTGTTTACGTGAGCGTTACTTATGTAGTAACTTCCGATGATTCATTCCGCGTAAACGGGGTTCTGTAGTAACTTACGATACTTCACTCGCGTAAACAAGGGTCTTTGGCAGAGACGCGGGGTAAATTATCGTAAGTTACTACGAAAATATCGCTCGCGTAAGCGTCGTATGTGCTTTATCCTCGAATGAATGTAGGTTATCCTATGATGTTTCACTGATGCGTTCAGCAAAGCAGCTTGGTGAGCGCTCGGTGAATCTTCATTATGATTAGTTTGTATGTACATACATCCAGGCAAGAACCAAGTATATTAAAGTCTGATTTATGGAGGAAATTTTGTTCAACAAATCTCTATTACTACGTTTACGCGAGCGTTACTTCTGTAGTAACTTACGATAATTCACTCGTTTACGCGGAGTAAATTATCGTAAGTTACTACAAAATCCCGTTTACGCGAAGGAAAATCCCGTTTACGTGAAGGAATTATCGTAAGTAACTACAGAAGTAACGCTCGCGTAAACGTAGTACATGGCCAGTATTCATAGAAGTAAACAATACAGTTGTTGGCCACTTTAGAATGGTTGGCCAGTATTCATACCTAGTCGGTTCTTATTTCAAAACCGTCTTAAGTAATGTCTTATACATATACCATTAAAGCCATAGAGACTCCGCACAAGACTCTCGTATGGTAACGTAGCGTAACGTAACGTGGATCAACGCTCAAGAAACGTATCGATTACGGCGTTATACATTTCTTGTGCGTTGACCAACGTTACGTTACACTAGGCTACCATACGAGAGTCTTGTGCGGAGGCTCGTAATCATACTTACGAGTTGCGGATTCGGTTGCGGTTGAGGATACGATTGAGTGTTGGAAACCAACCAATCAGAACGAAGCAGTTCGCCGGCTAGGTTGCAGGTTGCAGATTGCAGGTTATAATTTAAGGTACAATTTCACGATGACGCTCGACGCTGGATTCGAGCGTCAAATCTGGTCACGTGATAGATTCAGAGGGACGCGAAATATAACCTTGCGACCGTGCTCTTCGCGGTCGCCGCGCCGGATTGCCAGCCGGTCCCCCCGAGTGGTATTACGCCGCTTGTCGTTGCCCCACGTTCGCGTCATTCATGCGAACCAGACGGTGGCCCCGCCGGAGGAGCAGGCGGAGAGCTCGGACGTGATCGCCGCCACTGGGGAGACGGCCCTACCAGCACTGCCACCAGAGCTGATGATGTCGGCACTGGATGTGCCGATCCTCAATCCCACGCCACCGCCACTCATCGACGAGATAGCCGCGGTCGTGGGCTACGACTTTCCCATAGGCCCGGAGGCGCAGCCCTCCGACGACTTCGAGAGCCCATCCGGGGAAAGTGATGACGGAGATGAGACGTGGAAGCCCCTCGATTAAGGCCATGAGTAGACCAATAACAGTACTCGGCGCCCTCGGGTACAACCGAGGGGAAGCGGGGGGGGACGCGCGCCCGCGGGGGGAACGCCATAAGAGATGGGCGAGGGGGGCGAGGGGGGAGCATGGGGTGGGGATGGGCGAGGGGGGGTGAAGGGCGGACAGGTGCAAGGGGAAACAGGGGGGGTGAGGGGGACAGGTGTGCGGGGGGGAATTTCCCCTGTAACTGGACAAACATTCCCCTGGAACTGGACAAAGGTGTATCGCCGTCCAATCAGATCCAGGGGGGTGAGGGGGACAGGTGTGCGGGGGAATTTCCCCTGTAACCGGACAAACATTCCCCTGGAACTGGACAAAGGTGTATCGCTGACCAATCAGATCGCGGTACGAAGACTCGAGGCTGTCCAATCAGAAGCGAGTATTTTGTGGGAACACCTGTCCCTAGGCGGGGTGATGGGGAAGTTCGCACCGCAGTGTTGCCACCATGCGGTAACCTCAAAGACCGAAATTCCCTAGGCGGGTGATGGGGAATTTCGCGCCGCAGGGTTGCCACCGGGGGTGGGGGGGATCGTCGTTCCCGGACGCTCCGAGAGGGCGCTCGGATCGGCGTTATCGACCGCGTTATCGACCGCGAGCGGAAATCCGCCCCGATTCGCGCGTCATCGCGAATAATGTTATCATCGCGCGCGTTCGAACGCGTCCAAACTCGTTGCAACTTGTTCAAGGTCGCTCTTCTCGACGTCCCCGCGCGGTGGGATTGGTGAGCGCGCGAAAACACGTTTGAACGTGTTCAAGGCCGTTCTTTTCACGGGTCCCGATAACCGTTCTTCGTTCTTGTTCGTCTCGGGTCGAAAGTTGTTTCGATTCTTCCCTACGCATCGTAGATGACGCAATCGCGGCGATCGTGGAGTAAGCGGAGTCGGGGGACCTAGGGAGCGCGGGATCGTATCGAGATAGATACGGAAAAGAAAGAGAGAGAACACATATATGAGATATCTGCGTACGAGCGGTAGTTTTTTATTTTGAAAAATAAAATATGTATTTACATACGTCGATACTCGTTTACATTGTTTCTGTGTGTATAAATATATATATATATAAATATGTAAACGTGCGTCGTGCCGTTCAGGATTTGAAACAAAGCGCGGTAATCTCACAGTCGACGATCTTGTTAGGATCGAAAAATTCGCTTTTCAGTATCGCAGTCTTGGCCGAAGTTCCCGTCTTAATCGCGTTGGCGGCTATCTCCTGATAGCGCGAATACTTCGCGTCGACTTCCTCGATGACCGCGCTCAGCGCCGAGACGATGCGATCGACGCAAAATTGGAAATCGTACAGCGAGAGCAGGGTGGGGAGCGACATTGCCAGACGAGCCGCGTTGGGTAGTTCCATACGCAAGATCGACAGGTTGTTGATCAATCCGAATCGCAGCGTCAGATCTCCGATCGATATCGGCGAGGGGGGACGGGTTCCATCGACGAGGTTGGATCGCAGACACGCCAATATGTCGTGTTTGCGCTCGAGTAGTCCTTTCCACATATCGAGCGTCAGAGAGATCTCCTTGCCTTGCTTATCTCCCAGGGCGATATCCACGTACGAAGGTGCGGGTATACCGTACCACGGTGACTTAACCGTGACACCGATGGCTAAGTATTTGTAGCCAGTCGTCGTCAGCGGATAACGGGTCGCCAGGATGCGCACCGCAGGCGCGACGACGGGGTTGCGAACGTCGTTGGAGGGGTGAGAGCTGGAACGCGACTCCCGATGATGATGATGCTGATGATGATCGTCCGTCGAGTCGATCCTTCGTCTTTTGCCGTTGTCGTTCACCTCCGAATCCGTCTCGCGAGGGGAAAGATCCCTCAGCGCGGGTCGATCGGCCAACGTCGAGAACATTTCGCACGCGCGTTGCAGTATCGTTCGTTTCTGATTTCTGTTTCGACGCGTCGTATTCAGCTGACGATGCGATACTGATGCTTTGGCGGGAACACATCGGTATAAGTAGAAAAGTTCTCACTTATATCGCGCGATGTGCGGTGTGGTGTGGGGATTTGCGCAGTCCTCTACTTCCTTCGGCGGACACGGCGATCGTAAAGCTGAACACCGCCGCCGTCGTCGTCGTCGTCGTCGTCCGAATCGCTCGTCGGTGACGTTAAATCGCCGACGCGTACGATTCGATCGAGAAGATCGCGCAACTGTTGCAACAGTTCGGTCTTAGGGCAGACGATATTCAGCATCCGTAGATCGAATTTACCGGCGGCCGTGACGGTTTTCGTAAATTCGTTGAATCTGTAGAACTGCGTCCGAGTGGTGAAGTACAGATTGCCGTCGACGTATCGGAAGATCGACGTCACGCCGGTCGGTATTCCGGGAAACGTCGCCTCGAGAGGCGTACGTCTGACGACTTTCTTCGTACATTCGTCTATCTCGCCCACCGAGTTACCGTTGTACATCACGAAGGAACGGCCTCTATGGGTGTTTACCGCTCCGTTGAGTTTCGCATCTGCGGGAAATCCGAGTTCTCGCAAGGTCTTCGGCCAATTTGGCCTCAGAGAAAATTCCGGATATTGAACCATGTATACCAAATTATCTACGAACACCATGAGATCACCGGACGGAGATTGATAGGCGGCAGCTATGCGCGTGTAATTGTCGTGAAGAAAGCTCATGTGATTCGACAGGGCTAACGGTCCATTGTACGTCCTGCCGTCCAGATCGATCGACCAAACGTAACGCCCGTACGAGATGTACATTCGATTTTCCAAAATCAATATCGCGTTTACGCGACCAAGGGCGCACAGGTCCGGCGATGGTTGCGGCGGCCGTGACCGCGGTGGCGGCGGCGGCGGCGGCGGCGGCGGCGTCTGTGAGGGCGCGTTCGTCCGTTTTTCACCGTACAAACGTTGAATGTCGAGAATGTCGAATCTGTCGAGCTTAACCGGATACTGCTTGTCGGGCGAGTACGCGAACATCACCGAGGTCTTGCGCTCATTGTGCCCCAATCCGAGAGAGTGACCGATCTCGTGCGTCAGCGTGAAATGCAGGGAAAACGTATTCGGGGAATTTTTACCGACGTGAATATGCCACGGCTCGTCACCGTCGACGTGCACCTCGGAGACGAATCCCGCTTCGTTCGTCGGGAGATACGCGTGGGCCAGCACGTTACCGGGACCGTCGAATTTGGCCGAGCAATTTGGGCCGTTTACGTTGATATTCGTGTTACCGTGACGTCGGGTTCGCCAAGATATTATAATGTCAGGATTCGTTTCGGAGCGTTCGAACGTCAACGCCGAATGTTGCGACCACAGGTCGAACGCGGCCCGCGCGGTATTCAGCTCCTCTTTGGCGGCTACGTAAAAATCCCACGTCAGGTGAGTCCTCGGCCATTTGGATAGACTCGCCGCCGTTCCGTGCTTCAGGATATCTTGGAAACCACATCGCGGTTTACGCATAAATTGCAGCGTTTCGTCGTCGAGCGTTCCATCGCCGGGCAGACCGTAGTATCGTTGAAATTCCTCGATGGCGTTACGAAGAACGTCGTTTCGTCTCTGAGCCGGAAACGCGTCCACATCTTCGGTCAGATATCCGTATTTCCGCAGGTAATCGATCGTATGTGCGTAATTCTCATCCGTGGGATTGACGCACCTCGCGGCGATAAAACACGCGGTTAACGCGATTACGCGCGAGAGCCACATCGTCGAGGGCGAGAGAGAGCGAGAGAAACGGCGGAACTGCGATAACGGCGTTTCGCGATATGAGCGCGATCGCGACGCGCGGCTCACGCGGTGACGCTCGTTGCCGATAGCGCGGACAGGTGGCGGCGGGGTCTCGCGGTGGAAAAAATGCGTCGATTCCGGCGGATGAGTCCGTTTTGATAAAAAAATTGCATTTTTTCCTCTGTGCAAAGTTTCTAAAAATAGTTTTTTTATTGCACAATATCCTGCTTTTTTATGGACGATGACGATGCGTCGCGATACGAGCGACTTACATGGGCATGCTCGCTACCGATAGCGCGGACAGGTGGCGGCGGGGGTCTCGGGGTGGAAGAAATGCGTCGACGAATCCGGCGGATGAGTCGGTTTGATTAGAAAAATGCATCTCTTCCTGTGTGCAAAAGGTCAATTTTTTACATAGTTTTAATTACACACGCAATATCCTTTATGATTGCACATCCCTTCTTTGATTCCGCATCCTTCTTCGATTGCGCATCCTCGATATATATAAGGACTCGAGGCTAGACTCGGGTGTAGTCCGTTTACAGTTTTTCGAGCTAGTGACGTGAATTATTCCTAAGAACACGTAATGGACAAAATATCCAAACTGAAAGGAGTGTGCGAATTGGCGCAAATCCAGGCAACGTCCGTAGCTAGGGCTACGGACGACTTACACGAGGCGGTGCTGCAGCTGCAGCATCGCCTTAGAAATATCGTCGATGGAGCGCCGCCCTGTCTGCAAGTCACGATCCGCGTCGACGAGGACGCAGGGATGTTCGATCGAATGTGAGTATGCAAATGTAAAATTATATTGTTATATATGGGACGTTTCACGTCAACCGGATCACTTGTCTGCCCAAAATTTGAAGCGACCTACGAAGATGTTCGATAGCTCAAAAAATTAGTCTTTACTAGTACTTTCGAAAGTCATGTGCCCCGTTTTGAAATCCAAGATGGCTGATCCAATATAGCGGCTGAAAGCCTGAAAATTGGAGAAAAATCTACATAATTTAACGTAATCATGTTTTTAAATATTGATTCGGTTTTGAAATGGCTTGGTAAGGAGTTTTCAGTGTCTCTGATCACGATCCTGGAGTTGAATAACTGATATCTAAGATGGCGGATCCAATATGGCGACTGAAAGTGTAAAAATTAGTAAAAAGCTAATCTTATCTTGGTTACGTTACTGAAATTCAAGACGGCGTATCCAATATGGTTGCAGAAACCGTAAAAAGTCTACTTAATTTAAAAATCAAATTGTTACTGTGGTTACTACTCTAACGTTTTTTTTTTTTTTTTTTTTTTTTTTCAGAGTAGTTAGTGAGCAATCCCATCGGTAACTCAGTGAGCTGTTAATATTATATTTTCTCCAGCAGTCTTTTCAGAAGTTGATGAAACTTTCCCAACTTTCTTAAAAATCTTAAAATCAAATGTTGCTTCTCCAACAGTCCTTTTCAGGATAGTTGGTGAGCGAATACTATAGGTTGCTCAGAGAGTTACTGTGGTGGCTTCCCTAACGGTCCTTTTCAGGATAGTTAGTGAGCATTTCCATCGGTAACTTAGTGAGCTATCGATATATTTTCTCCAACAGTCCTTTTCAGGATAGTTGGTGAAAATTTCTTTTTCACGGTTCAGTAAGCTGATGTTCCTTCTCCAACAGTCCTTTTCAGGATAGTTGGTGAGCGAATACTATAGGTTGCTCAGAGAGTTACTGTGGTGGCTTCCCTAGCGGTCCTTTTCAGGATAGTTAGTAAGCATTTCCATCGGTAACTTAGTGAGCTATCGATATATTTTCTCCAACAGTCCTTTTCAGGATAGTTGGTGAAAATTTCTTTTTCGCGGTTCAGTAAGCTGGTGTTGCTTCTCCAACAGTCCTTTTCAGGATAGGTGGTGAACTAATACCATAGGTTGCTCATAGAGTTACTGTGGTGGTTTCAACGGTTCTTTTCAAATTGACTGCTCTTACCTTTGACTATCGGATTCCTAATTAGTAGAATTTTTAAAAAATAATCTATAAAATATTTATTAGAGAAAATGGAGTTTAAATTAAGTAGTCTTTTTACGGTTTCTGCAACCATATTGGATACGCCGTCTTGAATTTCAGTAACGTAACCAAGATAAGATTAGCTTTTTACTAATTTTTACACTTTCAGTCGCCATATTGGATCCGCCATCTTAGATATCAGTTATTCAACTCCAGGATCGTGATCAGAGACACTGAAAACTCCTTACCAAGCCATTTCAAAACCGAATCAATATTTAAAAACATGATTACGTTAAATTATGTAGATTTTTCTCCAATTTTCAGGCTTTCAGCCGCTATATTGGATCAGCCATTTTGGATTTCAAAACGGGGCACATGACTTTCGAAAGTACTAGTAAAGACTAATTTTTTGAGCTATCGAACATCTTTGTAGGTCGCTTCAAATTTTGGGCAGACAAGTGATCCGGTTGACGTGAAACGTCCCATATTTATTTATTTATTTATAAATTCACTTATATATTCAGTTATATATTTATTTATAAATTCACTTATATATTCATTTATATATAATTATTAATAATATGTATTTTTTGTGAAGAGGACTCATCGGAGCGGTGTTAAAAAAATCCAGGAACCACATGCGTTTGTACGCTGCGAGGATTCGCAGCATGTATCGGGACGCGGCGCGACTCGATTCATCGGCGAAGCGTCCCGATACGTGCTGCGGCGGCAACGCTGACAACGACAACGAAGACAACAACGACGACGACGACGGACGACGACGAGGAGGATGAGAGCGGTCGCGGCAATATTGATATCAACTTGATTGACGTCGACTTCGAGGACGACGTCGTCGAGGGCTGGCCCTCCGTTTCTAACAAGATATAATGTGTAAAAAAATAAAAAATAGTAAATAAGTATTATATAATATAACATAATAGAAAACATAATATACTATAATATAATATAACATAATATAATATAATATAACATAATATAATATAATATAACATAATATAATATAACATAATATACTATAATATAATAATATAACATAATAATATAATATAAAGGGGTTAGCTCTCTTCATAATAAAGTGGATAAAATTATAATGTTATGTATATAATTATATCAAACAATAAAGATTTTAATGTCATTTATGAAAGATTATGTTACAACACCATATGTCAAATATCCTTTCTTTGGTTTCTTCTACTCCTATTTTATATTTCTTTTTAATTCGGTTGAATAGAGCAAACTTTATACCGCAATCAAAGATTTATATACGAATTTACGAAAACAAAACCTCCTCTATGAGGAAGCAATAAGTATAAAGTAGTAAATAAGTAGTATATAATATACAAGAATAAATATAATATTGGATGAATATAATATTAAATAAAGATAAATACGTGTGAACAGCAACGAGATTAGACGCTCCCGCCGCCGATATCGCGCTTCCGCTCGACGCTCCCGACTCCGCGCTCATTGACAGTTTCGCGCGCTCGGCGTTATCGTTGCCGTTCTTCTTCGGAGTTCGACGCTCTCGTTCGCTTACGCATCACGCTCGTCGCTCGCGCGCTCGACGCTATCGCGCTCGGCGTTATCGAGTACGATTATACGTATGGTGTAGGTATGCGAATAATGAATAACTTTCCTCGTTGATTTTACATCAGTTTTTATTGAATAAAATATAGATAGATAGATCCTTTTTATTGAATAAAATATAGATAGATCTTTTTGTTAATGATTACAATATATACATATATAGATGGATGGATACACATTTATATTTGATCCGTGGAGTCGATGCTGGAGAGACACTCGCGTCGCTCGTTCCACCAGTCGCGCAACTTCATCACGTTCTCCATCGCGCAGCACCGTTGATGGCGTCCGCAGCGAAACGTGCGATCGGCGCGAAGAAACTCCAGCCGATCGATGTCGTCGTACTCGGCGTCGATGGTCTCGATCGTCGCGTCGACGTCGCCGAGAATCTCCTCCAGCCACCTCTTCTTCTCGAGGCCTTTCACGTATATTCGCGCGCCGGGCGTCTCTTCTCCCTCGCCCAGGTCGTCGCACACCGCGCGTCGAATAATCGACCTGGCTAGGCGATAGTCCACGTCCCCGTCTTTCCAACGGAGGCCGTGATGGTTCGCCATCAGCCAGTTGGCCCTTGCTTTTTCGGCGTTCGTGAGCAGGTCCCACTTCATCGGCGCGCGAAACACGTGATGCGCGAGTTCGCGCGTCTCGCTTCGGAGCACGGCCACCTCCTTCGCGACGAATCTGTCGCTCACCACGAATCCCTGCAGGTCGACGAAGATCGTCGTTGCCGCTGCGGCCATCGAGTCGGTGCGCGTCGAACAATTCACGCTCAAACTGCTCGTTCTTAACGGGATCTGAGGAACGATCGAAGGATCCCCGTCTTTATATATATATCTCCCGTTTCCGGGGTGTGGTATCCTACAATCGCCATTTCCGCTAGATGATTTTGCGCACCACATTGGTCAGCGGACCGTACTCGATGACACGATCGTGAACGATGAGACAAAAGGCGGTGGTCTTCGGTGGAACGTTTTCCTTGCATTCGAATTCGATGCGCACGTCCACGGTGGCGCTCTTCACCGCTTCGTTCTGGCGGGAACAATCGATCACCACGAGCGGCGCTACTCGCGCGAAGTCGCGCGGGGAAAAGAGCGCGTCGTCGCGACTGTCCCCGTAGTACGCTCCTCGAAATTTCGCGTACATCTCGTACAGCACGGCGAACTTGTTCGCTTTCGAAATCCGCGTTCACGTCGTCGTAGGGATAGAATTCCGAGTTGAGATACAATTTCACGTTGGCGAGCGCGCAATGATCGAACCTCGAGGAGTCCTCCGTGAATTCGTTTCGCCGTCCGGTCTGCAGCGCGAATATGACGTATCGCGGCTTCTCCAACTGCGGCGCGGCTTTCACGGCCCACGAATGCTTGGTCGTGCTCTGCAGCAGAGGAAATTCGTACAGGTCCCAAGAGCGAAAGCCCACGCTCAGAAATCGTCCGCTCTCCAACGTTCGCAAAAGCGACAATTTAGTCACGTCGTTTAACGCCACGTGCGGCATACGCCATTGCACCTTCAGTAGCGTAATTTTAGGATCCTTGGTGGGATCTCTCGGCACGGTTTTTTTCGGATCTACGACGCAGTTGACGTCGTTCCGAGCGCGTATCAGGATAAGTTCGTGTCGCGCGTTTATCACCACGCGTCTGTAGTCCTCGCAGAAACCCAAAAGAATATTCAAAGGTACGCAAAAGTTGAATTGATGGGACGCGTCGTTCAGATTCGATTCGTTCGTCGGATAACTCCATCCGGCGTTCTGCAGTCTCCTGGCTCGTTCGGCGGTCAGCGACGCGTAGTTCTTTATCGTGCTGGTTATGCCGACGTTTCTACACCGGTCGATCTCCACGCCGTCGAGTTCGTATCGAATCTCGTCGAACATAAACGCTACGCAGTTGTTGACCAATTTCGCGTATTGCCTTTGAGCATCCGTCGCTTCCGACGTCGTCGCGCTCGCGCCGTCGTCATAGAGTCGTCCCTCGACGTACAGAAAACTGTCGCACGGCAGCGTATACAGATCCTGTTGCTGTATGGGTATTCGTATCTCGTCGTTGTGCCCGAAAGTCGTGTTCACGTACGGGTTATACGTGTGAGTCTCGATTCCGACGATGCGCTCGTCGAAGATCGGCTCACCGCCGATACTCAGGATGTCGGCCATGGTCTTTCCTTTCGAAGTAGAAACGACGCGTTTCTCACGGCGAGACCCAGCGATCGTAGGAACCTGACGTTGGCGTTGCTGAGAACGGCTCTCTTTCCTCCTCGACCACCACCACCGCCACCTCTTCTCTTCCTTACGCTTTCGATTACGTCGTAGAACGGGCTAGCTCGCTCGTTCGTACAATCCGCGCTCGATCCGTTCAGAACGAGCATCCCTCTCGCTCTCTCTTCAGGTCGCTGAGATACGCGCGCACACACACACACTAACTGCGGCGACGACGTACGTGCAGTCTAATCGTTATCTCCTCGCCGCGAAAGTCGATCAATCGATCGTTCTGGTCCACGATTCGCACCGTGATATCGGTGACGTTTCGCGCGACGATCGGGAGGTAAATGATCTGCGTCGGAGTCTCCGACAGTTTATATCCCGGTGGAACTTTCGGCGCGAATTCGTGTATCGCGTGCACCGAGCGTCCGTTGCTGTACGCTCCCGTGGTGATGCTGCATTCGATGCGAATTATGTTCACGCTCATGACGTCAACGGGTCCGTCGGAAACGTACCATTTGTTCGGTTTTAGGATACGATCGCGCGAGAAACCCAAAAGAGAACCGATGTTGTTCGGTTTTGTAAAATTCACTCTGTAGGCGCACTTTATCTCGCTCCTCATGGTATTCTCGTTGGCGCGAAGAGCGAGTATCGTTCTATCGCCGCCGTCATCGTCGTCGTTCTTGCCGTCGTTGTCCCCGTATATGCCATAACCGTCGTCGTCGTCGTCTTCGTCCCCGTATATGCGATAAGCGTCGTCGTTATCGTCGTCGTCGTCCTTCTCCGTTCGTTTATTTTCTTTTACCCGTCCAGCGCCATCGGCCTGCAGTTTTTCTCTCTTCTCTTTCTCTTTCTCTCTCTCGCGGGCGCGACGTTCGCGATGAAGAAGAGCGGCGCGCAAATATCTGCTCACAGCTCGCAGCTCGTACGACCCTTCCGGAACGACGATCTTCCGGTCGTCCTCGCCGAAGTAGAATCGATTGTTCGCCGGCGTAACGTTCGGTATCGAATTGTACGTCTCAAAAGTCGCCAAACCCAGCTCGTACTCACCGTCGCTCAGATCCAAAGCGGGAAAGTGACTCGCCGTGAGAACGCTGCTGGTTCCGGTCAACGTGAGCGTCAGCGACATCGCGGGAGAACGTCGATCGTTCGCCACCGCTCCCTCAATCGATCTCGCGAAGAAATCGCAGGCACAGCTGTCCGCAGATTCTCTGCTCGAACGTCTGGAACGCGCGACGATTGTACGTCACGATCGCGCTCTCGCCGCCACCGCCGAGATATCGCGCGAGATCCCTCGGCGGACGGAGATTTCCGAAAGCGTCGAAGTAGATCGCCGCGTTCCCTTTCTTCGCGTAAGCGACCCAATGCGTGCCCGGACCCGCCGCGTCGTCGAGATTCACGATGCCGCACTCCGCGTGTCGCACCCTCGTCGGCAGAGCGTCGCGCATGAACACCCCACGGAAGAACGGTATGCGTAGGCGACGCGCCGATCGATCGAGCTGCTCGTTCGTCGTGACGCCGTACGGCGGCAGATCCGACGTCGCCGCTAACGTCGCCTTCTTCCGCGAAATTTTTTTTTTTTCGACGATTCTCCTCGCGCCACCTCCGCGCTTTTTATACGGCGTGAGGTACAGCCCGCGACCCTCCATCGCGCGATTGTGTCGCTGCAGTTCCTCGAGTTCCCGTCGCGCCGCTTTGCCGGCGCTCACCGCCTTGGCCACGCCAGCCGCGCCACCGATCAAGGAACCGAGCGCACCCAACATCGGTAGAAAAGGCAAGAAGCCGCCGCGTTTCGCCGTCGGAAGTATCCTCCGCTCTCCTCGTCTTCGCGTTTCTCCCGTTCCTTTCCTCTTCCTTTTTTCCTTTCCATACCCATGCCCAGTTTCGTTTTCGCTTTCATAGCCGCCCATACGGCCGCCGCGGCGAGTCTCTCACTGACCGCCGAGTCCTTCGCGGTGACGCGCTCGCGCGCCCTCTCGGCGAGCAGTCGATCGGCGACGTGTCGTTCGGCGAGCTCGCCGCTTCGCGAATATGCTATGTCGTGCTCGCGACACGCCGCGTCCAACGGATTGATGCCTTTGTCGCCGCGCGCTAGTCTCTTCGCTAGACGCGTACCGGGTCCGCAAAACTGATAGCCGGGTATATGCAGCTCGAAGGGAAGAGCGTTTATCGCGCGATCGAGTAGACCGGCGCCGCGCATTCGGTCGCGGTTGCGGGAGGGTTTTTTCTTCTTCTCAATTCGAACGGAAACGTTTCGACGACTCACCGTTCAGAGCGAGCGCGCGGTTGCACTCGTAGCAGTCCTTGACGAGCGGCGGTGGACCGTCTATGTGCGTTCGCTGCCACGGACGATTGTAATGTTCCATACACGAGCGATATCTCTGCACCTCGGGATCCGCTTTTAGATGTTCGGGCAAACGGTCCCACAGCAGTTGCACGTATTTCTCAAATTTACGCAACAGAACGATCTTCGGAACGAATTCCAGCTCCTCGGCCGTTAGATCGAGAATATCGCGCTTGTCCGTCAGTAGGATGGGAAACATCTCGATCACCGACGCGCGCGCGAACGATTCGTTGCTTTTGAGATCGAATTTCTACGGATACGACGACGCGCTCGCGCTACTTATACTTGCGCGCGAAGCGTCTGCGCACGCGCGACGAAACGAAACGACGTCCGTGCTGCCCTCCCCGCCCCGGCGCTCGGGCGCGTTCGTCGCGCGAACGAGCGCGCGCTTGCGGAAAAGACCGAGAGAGAGAGCGAAAGAGGGAGGGCGCAATGCGATTCGTGCGACAGTCGGTGACGATAGGAGTCTCGAATGTGGATCGCAAAACGCAGGCAGGCTCGGGCGCGACCGAGGGAGGAAACGGAGAATCGCGCAGACACGGTCCTCTCCTGCCGAACGTCGTACGTTGCATCATCTGCGGTCCCTCTAACTGCGGTAAGACGAACGTTCTGGTGAGTCTGCTGGAACAAGCGCACGGTCTTCGTTTCGAGAATGTATACGTGTACTCGAAATCTCTGCAACAACCGAAGTATCGATATCTCGAACGATTGTTCGAGCCTATGGAGGAGATCAGCTATCGCGCGTTCTCCGACAATCGCGACGTCGTTCCGCCCGACGAGGCGCTTCCCGACTCGGTCTTCGTCTTCGACGACGTGGCCTGCGACAAGCAGGACAGAATGAGGGAGTACTTTTCTATGGGTCGACATTCGAATATCGATTGCTTCTATCTCTGTCAGACGTACGCCAAAATACCGAAACATCTCGTGCGCGATAACGCAAATCTGTTGATCCTGTTCAGGCAGGACGGCACCAATCTGCGGTACGTGTACGACGATCACGTGAACATCGACATGTCGTACGACGAGTTTCGCGCCTTCTGTCGCGAGTGTTGGCGACGCACCTACGGTTTCGCCGTGATAGACAAGGACAGCGCGTTGCGAGGCGGACGGTACAGACGGGGGTTCCACGACTTCGCCGTGCTGTAGAGCCGATCAGTGCGCTTCGCCGAACGACGCGAGTATGAGCGCGATCGCGGAAGAGAGGACCGCGCGAGAGATAGCCAAAACGCGCGCCTCGATTCGCAGGAAGTACGCCGCTCTCAGGGTCGGAAAAATGGAGAGCGAGATCGCTCTGGAAAAGAGGTACGAGCCCATCGTCAAACCTCTGAAACGGCTCGCCGATGACGCGGACCGCAGGGGTAAAGGACCGGGCAAGATTGACGACGACGACGACGACGACGACGGCAGCTTTACGCTCGCGAGAAAGATGAAAACGACGAAGAGAGCGAAGAAGGATAGTGACTACGGTGATGACGACGACGATGCAGGCGCCGACCTGGAGCGCGATTACGGGGAGGACGACGACGTATTCACACCAATAAGGACAACGACGACCGCGGGAAAAAAAGGAGAGTCGCGTCCAGCACGGTTGAGTTCGGCTCCCGCGACGACTATCGCGAGCTCCACGCCGATCCACGCCGATTCGGTCCGGTTTTTACCCAGAGAACACGAGATCGTCTCGGAGACTACGACTCCACCCCCCGCGCTAGAGACGTCCGTCAGGGAGTCGTTGAGCACGGCGGAAGGTCGCGACGCTCTGAATAGCCAACTAGGACCGTTAGGGCGGGAGTACGTGGGCGCTCTTCTGAGCGGCGACAGTAAAAAGGAGATCGACCACGTCTACGGAGTGTATCTCGGCGAGCACGGCACGATGCTGGGTAACAAGCGATTTGACGTGGCCCCGGATGACTCCGTGATCATCGACGGTGTACGGTACAAGGGCACGCGCGGTCTGTACGAGTTGATCTTCATGCGAATTCCCAACGCTCGCGTCTACACGGAGAAGGACAAACGAACGTACAGGAGTATACTTTTCGCCACCAGCGCTCACAAACGCGGTCGCAGCGCCGGCATGCCTGTCAAGGGTAACAGGGGACACAAGTACACAAAAATAATAGCGCCGCTCGTACACCCGTCTCACACAGTTGGGACTACGAAGGGCGCCGGACTACCGTCGGCCATGCGACTGACCGACAACGCGATCGATTACGTTCACTGGGACGATCCCAACGAGCTGGTCGATCGACTTCGACTGCTAGACGCTTCTCGTCGGGCCGGCAACAACGCTCACGACAACGAAATTCTGTCGATAATCGAGGAACTTCGCGAGGCCGGTTTCGTCGTAAATTGATCGGTCGCGTCGATCGCGACGGCAGTACGTATCGCGCGCTCTCCAGCGCCTCCCCCGCGCGCGCGCGCGATGTCCGTGAACAAATTCGGCATGTCTCTGACAAATCGGAGCAACGGGGACGGAATCGACGGTGCGTCCACGGTGCGATTACGCTCCTCGATCGAATCCCTGCGTAACTACACGCGCAACAACGCGCTCTTTATGAGCGAGGGTTCCTACGACGCGAGGGAGCGCAAGATACGGCGGGTAGCCGCGCCGGAGATCGACACCGACGCGACGAACAAGAGCTACGTCGAGGACGCGATCGGACGATCGAAGAGAGGCGCGACCGAAGAATTGACAGGCGAAATAGCGGCGGTGAGGAACGACGCGCTTCTCTCGAATCGAAACTCTTACGACGCGCGGGATCGCAAGATACTGGCGGGTAGCCGCGCCAGAGGTCGGCACCGACGCGACGAACAAGAGCTACGTAGAGGGCGCGATCGGGCGGCTCAAGAGCGTCGTGATCGAAGAGATCAAGAAGAACGACGCGACGCTGAGGAACGACGCGCTCCGCTTGAGTCAGGGCTCTTACCACGCGAGGGAGCGCAAGATACGAGGAGTAGCCGCGCCGGAGGTCGACACCGACGCGACGAACAAGAGCTACGTAGAGGGCGCGATCGGGCGACTCAAGAGCGTCGTGATCGAAGAGATCAAGAAGAACGACGCGACGGAAGAATTGAGAGGCGGAATCGCGACGCTGAAGAACGACGCGCTCCGTTTGAACGAGGATTCCTACGACGCGTCGGAGCGCAAGATACGACGCGTGGCCACGCCGGAGTTCGACACCGACGCGACGAACAGGAGTTACGTGGAGGACGCGATCGAACGGTTCAAGAGCGCCGTGATCGAAGAGATCGAGAAGAAGAACACCGTCGATCGAGAGTTCACGGGCGTCATCGTGACAAACGCGAACCAGGGTTTGAGAGACGAAATCGCGAGGTTTCGAAACGACGCGCTTCTCTTGCGCGAAGATTCGTACGACGCGTCGGAGCGCAAGATACGACGCGTGGCCGCGCCGGAGGTCGGCACCGACGCGACGAACATGGGCTACGTCGAGGGAGCGATCGCGGAGCTCAGAAAGAACTTCAGAGATCTGATAAGAGAATTTAGAAGCCAGTTCGTAACTGTGAGGAATACCGTGGATAAGCACGAAATCCAGATCACCAGAATTCTGAGTATATTGAACCTTCTTGAGCAATGAGTGTGGAAAAACGGAGACTCGTGGAGGAATTGCACGCGCCGGCGCGAAAAAAACTTTCCTCGCCGCCGCGTCGTGGTGCGCGGTTACGACGACCTGTGGCAGGCCGACGTGGTCGAGATGCGTCCCTATTCGCGCGAAAACGCGGGTCACAATTACATTCTGACGGTCATCGATGTGCTGAGCAAGTACGCCTGGGCGATCCCGCTCAAGACTAAGAGCGGAAGGAGGTCGCGATGGCTCTCGGAAAGATCTTTCGCGAGGACGCGCGACACCCTAGGAATCTGCAAACGGACAAAGGAAAGGAATTCTACAACACCGACGCGCGCAAAATCTTCGACGCGCGCAAGGTGAATCACTACTCCACGTATTCGGTGATGAAAGCGTCGGTGGTGGAGAGATTCAATCGCACGTTGAAAAACGACATGTGGAAGCTCTTCACGCTCCAGGGATCGTATAGATGGATAGACTCGCTGCCGCGCCTCTTGTCGAATTACAATCGTCGCAGACACAGAATGATCGGAATGCGTCCGGCGGACGTGACGCCCACCGTCGCCGCAAAACTGCTGCGCACGGTGTACAGTCGCGCGAAGATCGCCGCGCCGGCGAGATTTCGAGTCGACGATCCGGTGCGCGTGAGCAAATTCAAAACAATCTTCGAAAAGGGCTACACTCCCAATTGGACCACCGAGATATTTCGCGTAGCCAAAGTACAAAGGACCAATCCCGTTACGTATCTGCTGAAAGACGTTCGCGGAGAAGCGATAGCCGGAGGATTCTACGAACACGAGTTGCTGCGCGTCTCCAATCCCGACTTCTATCTCGTGGAAAAAGTCCTGCGTAAGCGCGGCAATCGAGCGTACGTGAAGTGGCTGGGGATGGACAGTTCGCACAATTCCTGGATAGATAAGGCGTCTGTATTGTAACAGAAATAATTAGACATTTGTAAATACGCGCAACGTGTATTTTATTGTTAATAAAAATTTACACATTCATTGGTTTGTTTCTTACGTACTATTAATTTTTCTACGATAAACAGTTTTAGAAAGCGCATGATATTGTTCTTTTTTTACAACCGTATTCCGTAATGTCCCCACGGAAGCGTTTCCTCGCTGTCCAACGTCACGTATCGCTTATCGTCGTGCGGACTGAGAGCTAGTTTTGCTCCGACACGGTGTAAACCTCGTGCAACGTCGAGCGTATGCACGACTGGCGCGTCCTCAGCTCGCGCGCGTCCCGCAGGCACGCCACGTAATCCTCGAACGTGATCCTCTTAGCGACTACGTTTCTTTTAACACCCTTTATTCTCTTGGTGTCGTCGTGTCCGAGTACCCTGTAGGTGTACATCTTCGCCCTGAGGCCCACGAACTCCGTCATGATCGCGCCGTTGTTCTCGTCCTTCATCAGACCGGGCACCTTCTTGTTGACGCGCGGCATACGTGCGCGTTATTCTCCGCGTAATCACTCGTGTCGAACCTGTCTATGTCGCGTCTCATACGCTCGTACGCGTCTTCGCACTCCAGCGAATAGATCAGACTATCGGTATCCGTGTAAAGAATTCGACACCGGTCGCGATAGAGCGGCGCCATGTAGTCGTAGTGAAACTCGTAGAGACGCGTCTTGGATATCTCGAGAATACACATACCCACGTAGACCGGCTTGTTGAATTTTACCTCGAGCTTCCGCAGCTCGATCGCGACCAGATTCTCCGAGAAGACGCTTCTACTGTGAAAGTTCGGCTTAGCGATCAAACGCCTCCGCGCCGTATCTCCCGTCCCATCGCGTCACGAGACGCACGTCCACGTGAGCGCGCACGTTCTCCATCGTTTTGCCGAAGACGGC
The DNA here is from genome assembly GCF_030848795.1 of Temnothorax nylanderi. Lineage (NCBI taxonomy): Eukaryota > Metazoa > Arthropoda > Insecta > Hymenoptera > Formicidae > Temnothorax > Temnothorax nylanderi. The sequence goes on along the minus strand of NW_027250267.1, from coordinate 9,713 downwards.
ATTGTTCATGAGTTTGTACATGTTCCGTTCGAACTCGTTGCTCGCGCGCGTCCTGAACGTCGTGTTCAGCTCGATGTAGCCGCGAAGCCACGGTGACTGGGCGAATCGCAGCACTCGACGAACGCGAGTCAGACGCAAACCTAGTCGCAGACATTGCTGCAGGTTTCGATAGTGCGTCACGTAGCGCGATTTGTCGTAGAGAGTAGCGAGCAGTTTCTCCTGCCGCTTACCGGGCGGTTTATCGCGCGTCGGGCACAGCGGCAGGTCCGCGTGGGCGTCGTGCAGTTCCGGCGGATACTCGAGATCCACCTCCAGAATGTAACCGACCTCGCTGTCCGTCGGCACGGTCGTCACGTCGAAATTCTCGGGGTCGTCGAGCCACTGGAAATTCGCGTACGGCAGTGATTCGCCCATAGCCCAACCGTACAGATTGTTCACGTCGTAATACATAGATACGTAGTGGGCTGGGACGAGTCGTACGTCGGTACGTGCCTGTTGTTGGCTCGCGCGTACCTGAGCGACATTGACTGAGGCCACCGCGTATTCCGCGTTCACGAACATCGCCATGTCGATGTCGGTGAGCAGCTCGAAACGCACGCCGGTGTACCTCAACATGGCGTCCACGTGTACCCCGGCAATGTATAATAATACGCGGGATCCAGCCCATAACTCGCTAAACACGTGTCCCGAAAATTTTCAAAGATATCCGCCAGAAGAAGCACGTCGGTCTTGAGATACAGATCGCTGTACTCGCCGAGATCCCGCACGCGAAAACGTCGCCAGACCCTCGTCGCGTGCTCGTAATCGCTCTCGCTTGCGGTCTCGTCGGTCAGGGAGCTGTAAAAGACCTCGCGCGGCGGAAGCTCGGTCTCCCGCAGTTTGTCCTCGCTGTCGACGTACTCGTACGGAAATACTCCCTTGCGAGTGAGCAGATCGAGATCCTCCGTGCTCAATTCCGCGTTCTCCGAGCGCGTTATTCTCAGCTTGTCCTTGTCCAGATAGGACGCCAGGGTTACGAGACTCGCGGCTAAAAATTTGTACGAGTCTACGAATCGAAGCTTCACGAGTCGATTCCACACCCCATCCGTTTGCGTCTCCTTAACGGTCTTCGAGAAAGATATGTAATTTTCCTTCGTAAGCGGCAGGAGTTCGACCCCACCCTCGAATTCGTTCGCGATTTTCTCGATGATAAAGTGCGCGTCGTAACCCGACAGATTGTGGAAGAACACGGGAATCACGTACACGTTTCTGTAATTCAGATTGCAACGAGAATGCGCCGGACCTCTGTACCGTCCGTTTAGATGACAGTGATCTCGCACGCGCTTGTCCTCCGGTTGGAACGCTTTCCGACACACGTGACAATGCGTCGCGCGCCAAAATTCGAGTTTCTCGTCCTCCGTAAGTTCTACCATCGATATATTGGTGGAGAATTTACTCTTTGCGTGACCTGCGAGAACGCGAAGCTCGTTCACGAACCACGAAACGCAGTCGTCGCCGCGACGATATCTGTACGTGGACACGGTATCGTCGTAGGTGCAGCACAGATAGTAGCCCAGGCTGAACGGTACGTGACGCTGATAAGCGTATCTTTTCGTTCTCGCGCCTTCTTCGGCATTCTCCCTCTCCCGCTGTTCGAGAAGACACTCCAGATCCGCGTACACCACGAAGGGGAGTCGCTCCTTTCTGTCGTGATTGTCGAACGACAGCCACTTATCGTCCTCGTTCGGAAGAACGATGGCGCAGTCGTTCATTCGGCCGCAGTCGACGCTGTGAGCGGCCAACTTTTCGCGCGTATAGAAATAGTGTAGACATCTGCGAGTACAATAACATGCGTGCGATTACTATGCGTACATAAAATAACACCGCGTCGTTTCCTTATTCCTCAGGTTTTTTTACTTACCGATCGCAAACGTGCTTCGCGCACCGTTTCACGGTCAATTGCGAATTCACCAATCGCGACAGATTCTTTATCCAGGCGAAATGGCCCCTGTTGACACCGCGTAGCGTATCGCGCAGATACAGGAGATTTACGTGTCTATCCCTCTTATCGTCGGTTAACCGCAGAGGCACGATCGCGTTGCGGTCGGCGCCCCCGTCCGAACTTATCTTTTTTTTCGATTCCTTCCCGAGTTGTAAATACGTTGATTGATACGTCGTTTTGACGTTCGAACTTTCCGATCTGTTTCAGATCTATGGGAAACTTGATCCCGTCGAGATTCAGCACCGTCGCGTAATCGGGTATACGAGCCGCATCGTTCCGCGTTGTGCTTGGCGGGGTACAGAGCCCGCGACCACCGCACGCGCGAAACACGTGTCGTTCTCCGACAGCACGTTGACCACCGCCTGTTTAAGTCTTATACCTAGCGGTATCTTCATCCAACATCCCACGCGCATGGGATTACACTTGTTCACGTTCACCGTTAAGTTGAGTATTCGCGACAACGCCCATCCGCTGTCGCGTTCCTGAAATTCGTCCAACGCCGCTAGAATCGCGTCGCGCACGTGCTTTTCGTACCACTCGCCCAGATCGGACCCTCGGAGGAGCTGTTCGTTCCGCGTAGCGATACTCTTCACATCGGTCTTAACGTCCGCTACGAATTCCCCATTGAATATGACATTGACCTTCAGACACACGTGTCTGTTCAGATTATCCTGCACTTTTTCGAGCACGGTGCCCTTCGCATCCTCGAGAAATCGCGCTGGTCGATGTACGTAGAGTTCGTCACAGCGCCGGTGAGTACCGCGACTTTGGCACGCCGTATCGATCTCGACCCACGAAAATCCCCCGCTAACACCGCTGCTGCTACCGCCGCCCCCACCATCCAGACCGGCACCTACGACGCGTTCGAATCGTCGGCGCAGATCCTCCCTCGAACCTTCCAATCGCGCTATTCGAGCCACCAGAGCGTTCACGGCTCCGTGTTTCCTCGCCCCCCAGATCGTCTGACTCGACAACTCTCCCCGCAAGAGCCGGAGACACTCGTCGCATCGTCGTCCCCACGCGCGGTACCCGTCCGCGTCGCTGACGTCCGCGGCGAGCAACTCGTCGCACTGTTCCTGCATCCTATCCAGAAGGGCCTTTCACCCTCGGGAACACCGAATTTCACTCGATCGAACAGACGACGAGACCTGTAGGTGTGAATCCTACGTATCTTCTCTCCTCCGTCCACCGTCTGATAGTAAAGATAATACTCGAGCGGTACGTAACGCATATAATCGTTCGCCCTAACGGAGTATGCCATTGTCGTCTCTATCCACGCTCGCTCGCGCGCAGTTCGCGCTCCGATCTCCCTTCGCAGATGATGAGTCGCTAGATTCCATCGCGAGTCCTCCTTCGCCACCGACGCGCATACGTTTGACGATAACGACGTTTCGAGTCTCGCCGATTCGTCGTCCGAATCGGACGAGAACATGGGCATGGGCTCGTAGCAGTGAGGTTCACCGTCCGATTCCTCGGACGAGGGATAACGGCGATCGTTCATTCGCGATGCACAGATATGTTCTTTTTACCCCACTCCTCCATATGTTGCAGGAGAAAATAAACGGTTCGCTGATTCCCGCGCACACACTTTTTTCAAGTTTTTTTACTTCCTCGGGCGCATACCGCGTCAGAAAATACGGTGACTTACCCATGTAGCATTTATGGTTTCACAGACGCCGATTTGTTTCACAATCTATACCCATACGATTAAGTCGGCGGCGCGGGAGTCGGAAGTGAACTGTAACAACCCAGGGCGCGTCGAGGGGGCTGGGATCGGAGATCGGTTTCGCGGACGCCGATTTGTTTCACGAAATATATAGCGATCGAGAAACTTCCGATGCGATCGGAGATCGGCGATTCCGGTTTCGCGACGGATCAGATATCTCGCTACATCGACGCGCCGCGGATCCCACTTCGTGGCGAACGGATCTCCATCCTCGCGAGCGGTTCGCTGATTTTCACGAGCGGTTTCGGAAATGTAGCATTTTGGATTTTCACCACGACGGTTTGCAAAGTTCTGCGTATTCGCCGCTCATACCACGTTAGAAGAAAAAAACCCACATTAACTTATCCCGTTCCGATGCGCTTTACGCCGTCGCGACAATTCATTTATACTCGTTCGGTATCTCAACGGGGATGTACCTACGGGATACACCCTTCGGGAAGGGGACATCCGCTGTTATCTCAAACGGAGGATGTACCTACAGGATACACCCTGCGGGAAGGGGACATCCGCTCGCCGCATCCTGCGAAAAACAACAAAGGAGGAAATGACAAGGAGCGACCTCGAACGAGTTCGAACGCGCGCGAGATAACATTATTCGCGATGACGCGCGATTCGGGGCGGATTTCCGCTCGCGGTCGATAACGCGGTCGATAACGCCGATCCGAGCGCCCTCTCGGAGCGTCCGGGAACGACGATCCCCCCCACCCCGGTGGCAACCCTGCGGCGCGAAATTCCCCATCACCCGCCTAGGGAATTTCGGTCTTTGAGGTTTACCGCATGGTGGCAACACTGCGGTGCGAACTTCCCCATCACCCGCCCTAGGGACAGGTGTTCCCACCAAATACTCGCTTCTGATTGGACAGCCTCGAGTCTCGTACGCGATCTGATTGGGTCCAGCGATACACCTTTGTCCAGTTCCAGGGGAATGTTGTCCGGTTACAGGGAAATTCCCCCCGCACACCTGTCCCCCTCACCCCCTGGATCTGATTGGACGGCGATACACCTTTGTCCAGTTCCAGGGGAATGTTTGTCCAGTTACAGGGGAAATTCCCCCCCGCACACCTGTCCCCCTCACCCCCTGTGTCCCCTTGCACCTGTCCGCCTTCACCCCCCTCGCCCATCCCCACCCCATGCTCCCCCCTCGCCCCCCTCGCCCATCTCTTATGGCGTTCCCCGCGGGCGCGCGTCCCCCCTGCTTCCCCGGTTGTACCCGAGGGCGCCGAGTACTGTTATTGGTTACTGCCATTGCGAGGCAGAAAGATGATTCCGAGGCAGTAGGGCGCGCGCGCGACACATATATTTTTAGTTATTGTTTATTTTTAGTTTTAGGATCAAATTGTCCGTCCTGACGTTGCGTAGATCGTGCCAATAACTTTATTTCTTGGGTTCCGCCGCCGAATCATCGTAGATATAAGTTCGTTAGATATAAGTTGGCGTAAGGCCCATCAGGCCCGTTTAGACAATAAGACTAGGCCACGAGCGCTTTGCCCGCGTGGTCAGAAGAATAAAGTAAATTATAGTTTCGACACTCTGCGACCGTAAAAACGTTTATTTCGGTGGTTCATGACGAGAGAAGTTTTAGTTTCGCGCACACGGGTCGGTGAGAATAATGTAGTGCGTACGCGATGAACCGCGACAATCTCCAGAATCAGGGGCCGGAGGAGCATTCCCTGGACCTGGATACAAGTCCGCTGGGTCGGCGTCATCATCCGACCAAGTTTCCCGGGAAATCATCTTCCACAGGAACAAAGGTGTTCAGCCACTTCCCAAGGACCTAGTACACCCTCCCAGGGGGTCGGCGTCATCGTCCGACCAAGTTCCGGGAAAACCATTTCCTCCAGGAACAAAGGCCCTTACCATCTTTCGGGGACCTGGGACACCCTCCCAGGGGGTCGGCGTCATGGCCAGACCAAGTTCCGGAAAAGCATCTTCCCAGGGAACAAAGGCCAGGAGAGGCCTTATAAAGCATCCCAGAAGGGCATCCGAGGGGTCGGCGTCAACGGCCGACGACCGAAAAGTCACCGGACATCGTTACAGGAAAATCACCGGAATCGTCATCGAGGGCATCTCCAAGGAGGTGCGTGCAGCCGTCGGCTGCAATCGAGCCGCACGCACGCGAAACCCAAGGCCATGCCGACCATCGTGGGCGTGCAGTCACTCCCAAACATGAAGGTGACGCTCAGGAAGGGGGATCCGGAGGCGGAGCGCCAAGGACCGGCGTACCAGAAGCAGCCGAAACGCATCCTAGCGGCCATTACCGACATTATGATAGTGCATAAGAATATAACTTAAGTGTACATACGTAGGATAAGATATAGGATTAAGGGGTATAACCCACTCCAATTTATTTCAGTCACGGTTAATAAAACCAGATAGTTTACGTTAATTTTGCGAAAAGTTCAGACGCGATTTCCGTTGAGTTCGTTTCAGTAACGCTATGTCGAAAAATAATAGAGTTTGTTTTCCTTTTGGTTCGAAAAGTTTATGTTCGAATTTGGTTTAAGTTGTTTCACGGGAAGTAACGACCCGACAAATGAGATTCATTTACGTCGTTTGATTTGTGCTCGAGTAGTCGAGACCGTTGATTATACCCCGAGGGGGATAAGCTTGATTTGATGTGGTCAAAAAGACAAGGTCCGGACCACCCAATAGATTCAAAGACTAAAACGGTAATGTTAACTAATCGAGAAAAAATAAACAACGGAACATACACGCTTTGGTATAGTGGCCAAACACTAACAAAAGTGAGCGGTGTAAACCGGGCACAGCCGCGTTCGAGAGAGCGCGCGCGCGTACTAAAGGCGGGCCGACAACGCGAAGAAGACACATGGTAGGCCGAAGTACCATACGGGAAGCGGAGTATCGATAACCACCGCGGAATGATAAAAAAGAAGGTAGCGGGGTGAGATAGTAGCAATAGTTGCGCACGGAACACGTCCGAACCCGAGAGTCAGTGACCACGGGGGTGGTCAGCGTCGGACACTGCACCCAGGGGAGCGACGAGGTAGGGACGCGTACGTGACGATAGGGCGTGACCCTGCAATTTCGAAAAAAGAAGCGGAGTAAAACCCGCACCGATCGCTTGCCTGGCGCACGGCAGGGCAAAAACCCGTAAAACCCGTCCTTTAACCGAAGAGTATGGAACGCGGAAGTAACGACGGGATACCGGGGCGACGAGATCACCCCTAGCAATCGAACCAGGGCGTGGCCAAGGGAAAAGGGGAAACCAGCCCGGAGATTGGTGGTCAACCTCGGAGAGGGGAGAAAAGCACCGTGATCAGCGGGTATATCTTGGAGCGCGGAGAGGAATCGAGGATTTTCCGCGCTAGAGCTTCAACGAGTACAGTCGACTCGGTCTTATAAAACCTTGCGATCCAGAACTTAGACTCTGCGTAACATATCCCGCGGTAGACGCGTTAAACCTTAAGACATTGTACAACCTGAAACAGAATAAAATAGATTATATTTTATTATCTGAACATACAGCAGATTGATTAAATTCATTCGAATACGGTTTACCTACCTAAAAGACATACTTACCTGATCCTGATACTTACCTGTGGGCGATCCAAATCCGTGTGGGGAGATCCTAAGGTGGTCCAGCATTGATCCAGAGACTTAGTCAGCGGTGCACAGCTGCAGTCCAGAAGAGGTCCGAGGTGCTTGTCCAGCGGTGATCCGAGATCCAGCGGCAACGAGACGACCTGAAACAGAAAAAGGTAGAGGAATTAGCGAGGCGTCGAAAGTTGGGAAATCAGATACTTACCGGTTAATCCTTTCTCGGTTTTCGGGGTAAAAATCGAGTGGCGACCGTGTCGGGAGACAATAAGTTGATAAAGGGGGTTAAAACATACCTCCGTACGGTTACAGTGCGCACGGGTCGGCGTCAACGACACTAAAGAATTCCAAAAGGTGAAAACCTGGTGCATCGGGATCGAAGGTGGAAGGTTCTCGCACTGCGCTGCGCGTGGAAAATTCCACGGGAACCTTCTGAACGATCGCGAAGGCGAAGTGCGCAATAGGGCATTCGGCGCGGCGCGTGATAATCATGTTGTTTCGCGTGATCGCGCCGGGCGTACGTGCGAGTACAATAGGCGAAAAGAGAAAGTTCGGGAGTGGGATCGACTCGGCATAGTGGGAGGCGAAGCGAGAGCCATGCTCGAGGCAGTCTCTCGGGTATAGCCGTAGCGAAAAGACGTATCACGCTCTATACTCACAGCATACGTGTTATACTTAACAAACGGGAACTCCCGCGTACTATCGCGTAAAATAACTCGTTTACAATAGCGAGGGGCACCGAGTTGCCAAACTACAATCGAGTGTTAGCCGAATACGTCGAGTTGAAATTCGGATACATTGTTAACTAACGGAAGTGCATATCGAGTATATAACAACCGCGAGCATTGGGTTACGGGGATACAAAGTATTGTGCGGACGGTGTTAATTATTGTATAAAACAACCGAATACTCCAGCGTTAATTATGCGCACGGACATTGTATGATAGAGTGATAATCACGTATGTGTCACGTGATCTGGGAGTAATGCAAGGGGCATTGAGCACTCTGGCGAAATTAATTATCTTAATAAAAGGCATTGTATCGACGAAAACCAATAAGCCGAGATACGCAAATAATCAATTGTGCAACTTTTATCGAAAAAAAGCGCAATCCACACCGAGGCGCAATACCATCGTTGTGAAGAACTTTTATGACAATTGTGAAACGGCTGTAGAGTTGAAATAATGATCTACAATTAAAGAATAATTATTTCTGAAACAAAGTCTCAAGATAATTATACAATTACTATACTTACCTTCTATTTACCTTGTCCTTTGGCGATGATCCATCGTTGTCCAGCGGCAATCCGTATGCGATATAAAGCGAGGATCCGGGGAAGTTCAGCAGCAGCGACAATCCATCTTGGGCAGGAACCTGCAACAGAAGAAAAGTATTAGTATATAATTAAAATAATTATCGAGACTTACCTTCATCCGGTATGCGGTAATGCGAGGATCCGGAGACGGGTAGCAGCAACGGCGGTCCATCCTGGATGCCAATATGAAATAGAGGAAGGGAGTTAGCGGCTAAGTTATTAGCGATACTTACCATATCGGTATGCGAATAGGCGAGGATCTGGAGAAGGGTAGCAGCAACGGTGATCCATCAGGGACATCGATCTGAAAGAAAGAAATAATATTAGCGTTTTGCGAAGAATCGGGCGTTGATTCTAACATACCTTCTCGGTAGTCGAAGGTGAAACGAGTGGGACCGTTCGATAGGAACATTTCCGCCGGAATCGGGCTTAAATCGTGCCGTCCGGTCACAACCTAACACTTGGATTGGCTGAAATGAGCGTCGAGCGTCAAAGCTAAACACAATTTAGCTATTTGAGCTCGAATCCAGGTCGAGCGTCATCGTGAAATTGTACCTTTAGGACCATTCTACAATACGTCGCAAAAGATGGCAATTGCCAGTTGAAAAGGTTATTTCCATGTTGCGCTTGTTCAATTGCAGTTGTCAAAAGAGAGTTGGCGAACTTTTATTTTTGGCGACAGTAACTGGCAATCGGCAATCAGAAATAACACTTTTCAACTGGCAGTTGCTATCGTTTGCGACGTATTGTAGAACCGGCTTTAGACTGGCCTATTTGATCAATCTGCAACTGTTAAGACCTTCACACATAATTCCGTAAGAACATAAGCGTAAGAAAATCGATCAATCCCAATCGAGTATTGTACTGTCAGTAAAACCCGATAGGTGAAAAATACTCGATTGAGATTGGTCGATTTTTACGCTTACGTCTTACGTCCTTACGGGATTTTTTCTGTAAAAGCCTTTAACCTTAAACGCAATGAACCTGTAAGGTCTATCCAGACAAACTGCATAACGTATGAACATAAGCATAAGGGCCGTCGTCTATAAGAATGTTGTAAGCCGTAAGAATTGGCCAATCATAGTTTATTATTCTTCGACCGAAAGAGACACAAATTCCATCGTAGACCGGCC
>NW_027250266.1:0-31281 GCF_030848795.1 Temnothorax nylanderi | reverse complement strand
TTTGGTAAAATTCGGTCGATAGTTCAAGAGTGTATAAAGGACATACATACATACATACATACATTCATTTTTATATTATAGATGTATCTGAAACTGTATTCCACCATAGTCCTAGTATTTTGTCGCTTCAACCGAGCATGACTGTGGATTCACTACTAGGTGATCGCTAATTTCTGGAACGTTGGATTTCCACTTCCTAAGCTCGAACTTTGCACTGGCAAGTACAGTCGTGATGTCTCGCTTTTTTCGTTTTAAATTTTCCATATTATCGTCCCAGTTAGTAAGTTCGTCTACATAAAAATCCTCGAGTATGATTTTGGCAGCTTCCGGGTACTCCTCTTGCTTTTGCTTCGCTGTTTCTTGAAGCTTCTGATGGCTTCAATGAGAACTTGTCATCCCGTATGTAACTGTGCCGAGATCGTGTTTTTAATAGCTCTTCACGCTTCCATCGCCAGAGTATGCGCTGCAATTTACGGTGGATTTTAGCGATCTTGATTTGGCGATACATTTTAGTATGTCTGCTGACATTGCGTATTGGTGTTGACGTAAACGTGTTACAATATCAATAGATCGTCCCTGTATATTTGGTCCGGTCATGAGTAAATCGTTTCAGCGATTTTCCTGATATGTCTTGGAAGATGCGTTAAAGACGACCCTTAGCTTAGTAGTGGTACTATCTTCTTTTATGACCGCGTGATGCGGAATATAATACGCGGGTGAATCGTCAATTCTTCGTATGGTACTTCTCGCATGTGATCCAAACTCAAATACTCACGCATGAATTCGTGATATTGATGCTTCAGTCAATTTGCTTTTCTAGCCTTCGTTCTAAGCCTTTAGTTGTTTTTCGGCTATGAAGTAAGACTCACCTAGCTCTTCAATGGCACCTTTTAATGGCAATTCAACAATAAAGCGGCCTTCCTCATCCCTGGAGTGAGTAGCGACGAAGTGAGCTTCACATTCATTTTCTTCATTGGAAAGGTGGCACCTTTTGATTGATTTCTTCTATCCCCAAAATTTTCCAGTTGGTGGCTAAGCTTCAAGTTTGCAGAAACATTGCAATATGTTTTGTGGCTTGATGGTTTTCCTTAGACTGAATGCGCCCGGATATAATCCATCCAAACAAGGTTTCTTGCAATATAAGTGCTTGTCCTGGTGGTCGTATTTGACGATTACAGATTATTCCCCAAAAAATGGATGCGCCGAGCAAAATATTTATGTCCCCTGGAGTATAGTATTCCGTGATCAGCTAACTGCAAGTCGGGGGGGATTTCTAATTTTCTCTTATGCAATTCTGTCGTTGGCAGGCGTTCAGTAATCTTATTAATAATTACAAAGTGAAGTTTAGCTTGAATGCACTTGTTCGCGATTTAATTGTTGCGCATGTTTGCTGGATAGCATTTATGGAAGAATTACTAATGCCTACAATAGTCGTATCAATAGTTTCGGGCCTTAAATTTAATATTTTGCTACAATCCTTCGTAATAAAATTGGATGCGACCCGCTGTCGAGAAGAGCACGACATTCGTGTAGGGCTCCGTAACCATCGCGCACCAATATGACCGCTGGGAGAGTAAAACTTGAGGCGTTCTTTGAGCGCTACAATGATAACCGAGACTGCGGTTGAGCCTGAGTTCGAAGCAATAGCAAGTTTGGGCTTGCGTTTGATTGTAACCGCGGAAACAGATTTATCCTCTACCTTAGAACTAGCATCTTTGTTGCTTTATACTTTTACATCTGAAGAATTAGGGTATGCATAACGTGTTATGAATAGCCTTTGCATTGCTTACAATTTAGGCTTTGCAATTCTCGCCCGTGAAAAGTCTTAAGGCATTTAATACATAAACTTTTCTTTTTTACTTCAGAATTTCTATCAGCAATTGACATTCCGAAATATATTACACTCATGGGTTTTGTGTATTGTCAGAACATATTAAACATGACGAAGTATTTGAAGCGACGTATGATTGCGACGTATTTTTGCCATGACCTGGCGTCTTGTTATTTGCTTCGATTATCGCTAGAAGGTGGGATATTGAAATTACGATTGCACGACTCACTGATTCCAAAAGGCACCACGTTTGTAAGGAACTCTAAAAATTCTGTTAAGGTAGGAAACTCTTCTATAGACCTTTTAATTCCCACTCTCTTCGAGATCCCTTATCAATCTAGGCAAAATTATATAATCACAAGGTACCCCAGCTTTCCACCGGCTGCCCATCTTCGCTAATGTTTGTGTGCATTGCGACACGGTATCTATTAAAGATCTGAGATCTATATAGGATTCTCTGTTAATAAGCGGCTGATCAATTAGATTTTGGATAAGATATTGAACTATGAGTCTTTTATTTTCGTATCTTTGTTTTAGCAAGCGCCATGCTATCTCATAATTATCATTACTTATTTCCAAGCTGTTATTACCTTTGCGGCTTCGCCACTTAATGTACTTCTTAAATAATGCAATTTTTGAACTGAAGAGATAGACAACATTAGATGCAATGAGGATTCAAATAAATCTCGGAACGGTATCCACCGTTCGTAGCTACCATCGAATTAGGAAGATCTATGTTGGGCAACTTTACGATAGGTCGAACTGCTAGTGGATCAGGCATACCTGGCTGTACATTGACTGCTGGAACAGTTTGATTTCCCACTGTAAGACTTTGAGCTTTACTAATTAGTTCATGATAAGAATCCTCGAAGTTGGTTCGCTGTACTAATTGATCGTCTGAGTCGTCCAAATCTTCATTTCATTTTTTGAACCGCATCATATTCAGTCCACAATGCTTCAGCCTTTTCTATTCTGCTGACTAATTCCGCACGTTTTTGTGGTTCTGTTTTCGATTGCTGTGAGAAAAGTTCTAAAAGCAGTGAGTTTTTGCCTTTACTCTACCTCTCTTTACAATTAACTGCTGTAATTCGGCCATGGTATTTTATTTTAATTGTTGTCGCTTACTAAACTAAAAAATGCAATTACGAATACTGACCCGTGGCCTTATTTATTGCACGTAATTATTATAAATTATGAATACTGACCCTTGGCCTATTTTAATTGCTTAACCTTAAAAGCTGACGTCTGCGATGCGAAGTCCAGCGGTGGTCGAGAATCAGCGGGAAGGTCGGCTGTACGTCGTCTTCTTGACGATGGAGGACAGCGGCTGGTCGCCACTCAGATTCGCGGGAACGGCGGTGCCTCGCCTGAAGCGAGAGAGAGGTCGGCTGTACGTCGTCTTCTCGACGATGGAGGACAGCGGCACGTCGCCGCCCGGATTGGCGGGAACGGCGGTTCCTCGCCTGAGAGCGAGAGAGAGGTCGGCTGTACGTCGTCTTCTCGACGAGGAGGACAGCGGCTGGTCGCCACTCAGATTGGCGGGAACGGCGGTGTGTCGCCTGAGAGCGGAAGAGAGAGGCCGGCTGTACGTCGTCTTCTCGACGTTGGAGGACAGCGGAAGCTCGCTGCTCGGAATCAGCGAGAACGGCGATGTCCCGCCCGAGAGCGAAAAGATGGCGGCTATAGTCGTCTTCTCGACGTTGGAGAACAGCGGCTTTCTTTACGGGAAGCGGCTTCCAATACACTCTCGGAAATTGACACTTGAATCCTTGCTGTTTTTACTTCTTCCTTCAATCCGGCTCGAAGGGACCAATGGTTCGAATAGCGAACTTATTCCGGGAGGTAGAGAAGAAATAGGATTCAGATGCTCTCTGGTGGTGTGCTCTTAACGTTCTGGATGTATTTCGCGCCGTGCGCTTCTTCTTTGGTACACTGTAGCCAACTTAAAGCTAGGGACAAAGTCTAGTGCGGTCTTTGCCCAATGAGGAGCTTGCAGAGATCCAACATATGTCATAACTCAAAAAACATACTAAAGATAGAACGTGATTGGTTTAATGTTGATTCTAACGGACTGTGATCAAAGTACAAGAATTACATATAATATTGCGAGATTATTAATAATATTATTATTAAGTTGAAAATATGGACGCAGAAAGCAAGCGTAAACGTGCTGTAAATTTTACAGAAGCAGAAAAAAGTATTTTAACAGATTTGGTGTTCCGATACAAAATATAATAGAAAATAAGAGATCCGATGCTATAACCTCTAAAGACAAGGTTAAAACTTGGAAAGTAAAGAACAATTATTTACTAGTATGTGTCCAATTGAATTTCGAAGTTCAGAAGTCTTAAAAGTTGTTGGGATAATTTGAAGAAAAACAAGAAAGTTTTTTGCAGATGAAAAGATGCAACTTTATAAGACAGGTAATGTTTAAAACTTTATACTTCTTGTAACATATCTATTATCAGTCTAATTTTTGTAATAGAATAACTTTTTATTCGTATACAATATTTTATATTTCTAAATTAATACTTAAATCTTCATTTTAATATTGACAACTTCTGTTTAGTCGAAATTAAACACTAAAATATATTTGCAAACTTAATAATAAAATATATACAATTCTTTTAAAATGCAATCTTAACATTAGGTGGAGGACCTTGTGAATCTAGATCAGATACACTTATGGACCGTGTACGAGAAATTATAAAATCTTCAGTTGATGGCTTAATAAGTACTTTTGATAGTGATGCTATAACAGGTAAATAATATTTTTAAAATCAATATCTAATATATTATATGTATTTGTGATGCATAAATTTTATCAAATATTTAATAGTTTTAATATATAGCATTTGTTATTTTTTTACAGAAACAAGTGCAAAGGGTACCCCACGTTAAGATAGGCAAAATGCCACTGTCAATGAAACGGAAAAATGACTTTGGATTTGCATAAGTACACTAAAAAAAGAATTTTCTACGATTTTTCCGACCATCCATCCCCCCTCTTTTTCCTAGTGGCACCAAAAAACCGCTTTTTCGAAAATTATTTTTTTTCTCCGGTTTCTTCATGTTAAAAATTTTGAAAAAATTTGAGAATATGGCTTATAATAAGTACTTAGCACACAATTTTTTTTAGCTTTAGGCGCGTTGAATACCTAACCTAAAAAAATAAAATAAATATTTGAATCAATTTTTTTCTAATTTCTTTGATAGTTGCAGGTCTAATTACTCTAGAAAATTGTATATTTTAGTGTTCTACATGTATTAGAATTTTTTCAGATTTTTCGGAATGGTGGGCCGTACTCAAAAATGCGAAAAACCCTATTTTTAGCCATTTTTGGGCCTTTTATGGTCCTCAAATGATTGATAGTGCCTTAACTGACTCTAAAATAAACATAATATATTACTTTTGGATATATGTTGTCAATATTTAATACATTCCGATATGTCTCATATGTTTTTGAGCATGAAATCAGTCATAACTCAACGAGGAAAACCCTACTTTTTGTATAAAAGTGCCTATTTTTCGTCGATTTCTGGATTTTTGGTTATTTTATCTAAGTTTTTTTGCATATGATTAGTAATTGTAAATATAAATATAATAAAAAATTGTACCTCTTATACATATATTTCAAAGAAATCGTTCATTTATTCAAACATATACATTTTCATAAAATAAAATTAATTTTTATAATTCCATGATCGTCTCTTTAATCCTCCTCGTCACTATCTTCCTCAATTACTGGTGTTACTTCTTCGAAGTCAAACAATGTTGTAAGTATCTCAGCTGGTCGAATAATCCTTGACAAGTATCTTGCATGAGACAGGTAAAAAACTATGGCGGCTATATGCGAGCAACACCCTATAGTTCTGTTACCATTAGCGCAGTTACAGCAATAACGTCTGACACCGTTCAGTCCCACACTATCAGGTTGATATTGTAAATAAGATTTGTAAACTTTGCTGTTGATATGCGTGAACGGACCTCGAACCTGATTATATCATGTTGTTCTTTTGCGTAACTCAAACGAAGAGTATTATCCTCTTCTAGCATTTCCGATAGATACGAAACTGCTTGTGATAACTGATACGATCCAGTAAAAAATATTTTCAAATCTTCTATAGTCATCTCAGGAAAATCCAATATCTCTGTAGATGATAGACTCTGAAAGGGTACAGTTTTCCTATTCCAGTTGTTATCTTCAACCTCCTGAGCTAACGTATTTTCCAAATCCTTAGAAGCGTTGATTCTGTCGATGATTTGATCGAGTCTGCCAGAATCTGAATTAAGTCTTTTACCAAAAAGATTGTGCAAAAGACATGCAATTTTGCAGTACAGTGAGGAGCATAAATGAGTTCCGTTACCCGGTGAGCTACGGTGCAGAGCGGTGCAGATGAGCGCGCTACCTCTAGGTCGGTTACCGTCCTACTTACAGCCACGGTCGATAAAAGGTTCAAATACAGAACCGCGAACGCGTAAAAATAGTCAGTCACGCTGTATTGCACGCGCGTGCATTTGATTAAAAAACATGTTTAATACAATTTGATACACACAATTAATATTTATTACATACAGTATAACAATCATAGGTGATTATGTAGGTAATTATAATTGTATTATGCATCTGCAACTATTATTCCACCGACTAAGTATGTGTTTACTGGAATAATATAATTACAGATAATATGATAATTATAATTACAACATAATTACTTATAATTATTCTATTGTATATGAAAAATTGTTTCGCGATATTTTATAATTTTTACGATGTCGTATTATTTTCAGTATCTTATTTATAAGTAAATAAAATATTAAATTAAAAGCTAAGTAATGTTACGGCCGATATTCCGAGCAATATTAGGGTATTAATAAAAAGCTATATATACATGTTGAATTATAATTATCGAGTCAACGTTTCGACCTACTTGGTCTTCTCAGGGCATTACATTCAAACTTACAAGTAATATAAATAAAAATAATTATAACTGTTAGAGTTCACATTATCAACACTGAAAATTATAGTCATCGCCGATGGAACGATTACGACACGCAAAAGAAATAAAGTCAAAGCCAACTTCGAATTAAACGCCGTCACAGGCCACATAATTACAATAATTGTTACCGATTACAATAAGTAATGCAGTCCTCTGTATGATCCTGGTATCAGCCATGCTCAACGTCGGAAATTGCCATGTCCAACATTAAATGAATTAAAGTAGAGATCGGTTTTGCGTCAAGAACCTTTTAAAATATACAGAAAATGCACGAAATTAGCATCTCCGTCAACTGCAACTCAGATCAGGATTTATTGCAATAGGTAACAATTATTGTAATTATGTGGCCTGTGACGGCGTTTAATTCGAAGTTGGCTTTGACCTTATTTCTTTTGCGTGTCGTAATCGTTCATTGGCGATGACTATAATTTTCAGTGTTGATAATGTGAACTCTAACAGTTATTATTATTTTTATTTATATTACTTGTAAGTTTGAGTGTAATGCCCTGAGGAAGACCAAGTAGGTCGAAACGTTGGCTCGATAATTACAATTCAAAATGTATATATAGCTTTTTATTAATACCCTAATTAATTAATATTGCTCGGAATATCGGCCGTAACATTACTTAGCTTTTGCTTTCGACGAGCGATAACACGTCCTATTTTTTTATATTAAAATTAAAGTAGGTAAATTAAGGATTAATCGGATACGAAATCTATTTTGTAATATTTTATGAATTCCTAGATTCTTCTAATTTGAACATTAAGTTTATAATGCGATTTTTATCCATTTTTGCTTTTTACAAAATGTCTTTCCTAACATTGAAATATCTTCTTATATAAGAAGAAAATATTTTTATAAGTAAGTGATGGTATCTCGTGTTTATGGTAATTGGAATTATTTTCTGCGAAAGAGAAGCCATTTTTTATGTGCTATAAATTGTGAAGAAGTATATAAAGTCTGCGATATTATCACGTAGCTGTTAACCATTATTTTCACAAATATTATATTATTTTTATTATCTTTTTTATACAAAAAATTAAGGATTAAACGGATAGAAAGATATTCGTAACATGATATATGTTGTCGAGATGTTTCGAGTTTCGAGATGTTCCTTGTCTTAATATTTGGTGGTTTTGAAAAGAACCGATTGTTTTGCTTGGCCCTGGAGCGAATTTTAATAATCCGTCCAGTAATCATTTCTTTCGATAATATGATATATCGTGCACTAACATATAGCGTTTTCGATTTTCGATTTGTTGACTCGACCCGACTCGGGTCAGATTAAAAGATCGGAGAAATGATAATGAAATATTAAAATCTGCCACGATAATGCTAAGAATCTTTGATCGATGTTAAGGAACGCTTTCTGTTATGATAGTTTAGAGTCATCAAGTTTCAAACCGAACTTTCGATCTGACCGAATCCGGTCGAATCAACAAACAAAAGACGCTAATACGTGGCGATCGTCTTTGTCAAATGACGTTAAACAAAAGCTCTGCGCATAGTTGCCTCAGTCAGCATTTTGTCTTGCGACTTGGTGCAGTAATGTTGAGTGAAATCCAGCGTGGCCGTATAATCGGTTTGTGGGAAGGAGGTGTAAATCTCGAAGAGATTTGCATCACAATTCCATGTTCCGATAAGACGGCAAGAAAATGGATTCGTGCATGGCAAGAAGGTGGTGAAGAAGCTCTGCGTGATCATCGTGAGCATAATCGCAGACCACGGAAAACAACTGTGGAAGAAAATAATGCTTTAGTCAACCAGGTAGATTTACATCCTTTTCTTCCGGTATCAAATGCCATTAACGACTTGGAGTTACCGATTTCTCGATGGACAGCACGACGACGTCTACATGAAGCCCATGTTCACTGTCGTCGTGCTGCACGAAAAATCGCGCTTACGCAAAGACATCGCGAAAATCGCGTTGCTTTTGCGCGCCAAGAGCTAATGACATCTGCGGAAGAATGGGATGTCACTATTTGGACAGACGAAAAAGTCTTTTGTTCTGCAGTTGATCGGTGTCGTCGTGTTTGGAGACCCGATGATCACAGGTTTGATCCGAGGTATGTTATTCCTCAAGAGCGAAGTGGGCGCATCACTTGTGCAATGTGGGGGTGGATGAGTGCATATGGTCCAGGTGAATTAATTGAAACGTCGGCACATATGAATGCTGTGGAATACATTAATATTTTGGAAAACGTTATGCTTCCCAGCGTCCGAAATATATTCCCAGCAGAAGAAGTACCGAGATTTCGATTAGTTCAGGACAATTCTGCCGTTCACACTGCCCACATTGTGCGAAGGTGGTTCGAACAACATCCAGAGATTGTGGTTCTTGATTGGCCAGCTAAATCTCCGGATCTCAATTTAATAGAAACGTATGGGCTAAAATTGTGAATACGTGGGATCCTGGTCATGAGAGAACTAGAGAAGCTCTGTTTGAGCATGCGAGGAATGCATGGGAAGCGCTTCGGGCCGAACCTGAGTTCTTCACCAATCTTCGTCAGTCCATCGATCGACGACTGCATCAGGTGATCGAGAGAAATGGTTACTGGACGGATTATTAAAATTCGCTCCAGGACCAAGCAAAACAATCGGTTCTTTTCAGAACCACCAAATATTAAGACAAGGAACATCTCGAAACTCGAAACATCTCGGCAACATATATTATATTACGAATATTTTTCTATCCGATTAATCTTTATTTATTATATAAAAAAGATAATAAAAATAATATAATATTTGTGAAAATAATGGCTAACAGTAACGTGATAATATCGCAGACTTTATATATTTCTTAACAATTTCCATAGCACATAAAAAATGGCTTCCTCTTTCGCAGAAAATAATTCCAATTACCATAAACACGAGATACCATCATTACATATAAAAATATTTTCTTCTTATAAGAAGATATTTCAATTTTATGAAAAAGATAATTACATTTTGTAAAAAGCAAAAATGGATGAAAATCGCATTAAAAACTGTTCTTTTACATTACTAATGTTCAAATTAGAAGAATCTATAAATTCATAAAATATTGTAAAATAGATTTCAAAATATAAATTGGAAGAGGCTGTAAGGGTCAGACGCGGTTCTTAGAGCGTAGTATCAGTATCACTGATTTATTACTCAAGTTTTACATCCATCCGTACGTTTCGGCTCCAATTTGAGCTATCTTCAGCGGTATAATATTAAAAAAAGATTAATAAGAGTTCTCCGTTCCAACGTGGTGAGTTACTCTGATTGGAAATTTCAAGAAACGAGATTGAAAACATAATCAGACTAAAATATACATATCTGTAAAAATAATTTCATTGTTACAAAAAGTATTTATTTAAAAATTCCAAGATAACTCACCAAGTAGTCTAGAGAACGAATACATCGAAATAAGTCAAACGAAGAAGATATAAAATATGGTATGAACATCCGGTACAAGTATAAACCGTACTAAGAGATCCGGAGATCCTGTCGACACGACGCACAACAATGATATAAATTCGGTATTACAAGAAGGGGCATGTCTTAAGTCAAAGCATCAATAAAATAATTTATAAAAGTGTAGGTCAAACAAGTAAGAAATAAAACTATTCAATGTATAAACAATAACACGTGATCTGACGACAGACAAAATGTTTATGGACATGGTTTACAATTTATTTAAGATAGACACGTATGCATGGTGCAAAAACTCAGTATCAGTTTGGGAGTTGAGACTATTCTTTTGTAGCTTTATGTGACATCTCTGAAACTAGTCGCTTTGCTAAAAAGTTTTCCCTATCTAAGGTTTCAACGTTTTCCCAATCAAATTCGTGATAAAAATTAATTCTATGTTCGGTAATGACAGACTGAGTTGTTGTATTTCTGTAAATATGCAGGTGGCGATGTTCAGAAATTCTCGTTTTTAATTGCCTCATGTCTGACCAACATATGAAGCGTCGCAATTTTTACATGAAATTTTATAAACATTTTTATTTGATTGGATAGAAATATCCTTCTGCACTTTAATAAAATTCTTAAGTTTATTTAGACTATAAAACGACAAGTTAACATTAAGATCTGTAACAACTTATTTCGATGAATTCGTTCTCTAGACTACTTGGTGAGTTATCTTGGAATTTTTAAATAAATACTTTTTGTAACAATAAAATTATTTTTACAGATATGGATCTTTTAGTCTTATTATGTTTTCAATCTCGTTTCTTGAAATTTCCAATCAGTAAACTCACCACGTTGGAACGAAGAACCTCTTAATCTATTTTTAATATTATACCGCTGAAGATAGTTCAAATTGGAGCCGAAACGTACGGATGGATGTAAAACTTGATTAATAAATTAGTGATACTGATACTACGCACTAAGAACTGCGTCTGATCCTTACAGCCTCTTCCAATTTATATTTTTCATTTCAAGGGTCCGTTGACTTAATTTTTATTAAAATAGATTTTGTATCCGATTAATCTTTAATTTACTTAATTTAATTTTAATATTTTTTATTTACTTATAAATAAGATACGGAAGATAATGCGACATCGTAAAAATTATAAAATATCGCGAAACAATTTTTCATATACAATAGAATAATTATAAGTAATTATGTTGTAATTATAATTATCATATTATCTGTAATTA
This sequence comes from Temnothorax nylanderi, assembly GCF_030848795.1. Taxonomy (NCBI): domain Eukaryota; kingdom Metazoa; phylum Arthropoda; class Insecta; order Hymenoptera; family Formicidae; genus Temnothorax; species Temnothorax nylanderi. Next base: position 19,813 of record NW_027250266.1, on the reverse strand, counting down.
TATTATTCCAGCAAACACATACTTAGTCGGTGGAATAATAGTTGCAGATGCATAATACAATTATAATTACCTACATAATCACCTATGATTGTTATACTGTATGTAATAAATATTAATTGTGTGTATCAAATTGTATTAAACATGTTTTTTTAATCAAATGCACGCGCGTGCAATACAGCGTGACTGACTATTTTTACGCGTTCGCGGTTCTGTATTTGAACCTTTTATCGACCGTGGCTGTAAGTAGGACGGTAACCGACCTAGAGGTAGCGCGCTCATCTGCACCGCTCTGCACCGTAGCTCACCGGGTAACGGAACTCATTTATGCTCCTCACTGTACAATCCTGCATTTTTCAAAATACTGTTATGCAACTGATGATGGAGTAGCTTGAATTTCTGTCCGATGATACCGTGGACGGCTTCAACGACCCAACGAATTTTTGTGACCAAACGTGATTGATTAGATTCTGCCGTCGTCAATTGATTACGCTTACCTAAAAATAATTCGTTTTTAAGTTTTTATCTGAAAAATTAAAACTTATTCATGTGTAATATATATACCTTTCAGAACTGGCATTAAAACTTTGTAGCCTTTTTCTTCTAAGAGACTTGTTACGTCTCGAAACCCCCTGTCTAGTATAAAAGTATCTCCTTCTCGCAGAATCTTAACAAGTCCATTAGGATCAGACATCAAATGCTCTAAAATCTGAGCATCGTTTTTGTTAGCAGTGAATGGCCCAGCCACATCGACCACATAACCATCAGTCGTGCAAATCGTGAACGGTTTGCACAAGTGTGTCTTCTTCTGGCCTGAATATGACTTACGCTGGTAAGCGTTATTATTACTTTTCTGGTGGCGGACATAAGATGCATCGCAAACCAAACCTAAGTGATTCTCTAAATCATGCAACCTGCTGGCAACAGTAGCAGTTCGACTCATAAAAAAATCTCGAGAGTATGCATCGATTCCAAAGTATTTAGGCAACACATCAACTTCAAAACATTTTAAGACAGATTCAATAGATCTAGCAACTTGCTCATCTTCGAGATCTAAGATTGCAGCGATACAATGATTTGAATTGCCAGTTCTTAGTTTAAATAAAAACGTTATTAATGCTTGCGTGATGTTGCGATTTTCGGAGTTTCGCATGGTCGTCATCTTATTTTGAAGGGAAAAAATGTTTTCCCACGAGAGCCCTGTAAGAGCTTTCACACGCTCCTCTGAAATGCGGCCGATTTGGCCATGGAGACTAGCAGTAGATTGATCTGATAACTGATCCAGAAACTTTGATAATTCCGTTACTTCTATTAAAGATTCATTTGCGCACGGAATTATGTTCTGTACTTCAGCGTTATAGAATCGCTTTTTGATTAAATGTTTACGACAACACCTATTTCTTCTAGGAATAAAAATTCTTCTAGCCACAAAAACTTGTATTCTTGCTTCAAATGGAACATCCTGAATATCAGTTTGTGATTTGCACAGGAAACAATACGTACGACTGATGACTACCCTTTGAAAAGACAAATCGACCATTTCAACTTCAATTTTGGTAGGTTCGACGTAACCTTCACTAGAAGATTGTGTCGGTACATCAGGATTAGTCACCTGGCTATCTGTCAGCTCCGAACTATCATTATGTTGCACTAACGGAGGAATAATGACTGGTTCATTTACAACAATTTCTTCAGATTCCATCTCTTGCTCTGGGATACTATTTAATTCAGCATTAGATGACGTAGAGGGTTCACTACCTTGAGTTTTTTGTGATTTATTGAGGAGAGACTTCTGACATCTCAGTTGAGAACGGCATTTAGCGCAAATGATATCACTAACTTGTACATGAAATTGAAAATCTTCATACATTTTTATGGCATCGTCGCATGTACCAATAGATTTTGGAACACCAGTTGTTTTACGTATGAATGTATTACATCGAACACATTTCAATTCATTTCTCTTCGCTTGTTTTGCTGGAGGTTCATCATTCGTTTCGGACATCTTGTTTACTTGTTTGAAAATGATTGAATTATTCAATTTATCTGTCAATCAGCACATTAAATTCAACATTTAGCCCAGTCAAATGGGCTGAAATTTTGGCCACTCAAGGAAATAATACTAACTCCGCTGAAACCAGCGTGGAAGTGTGTCTTTTGGGGCTGTAATGAAGATACTAAAAGCCCACCCCCGTACCATTGTCGTAGCAAAAAAGGGGGTGCAAAAAAGGTCCCAAAAATTGGTTTTTTGCCAATAACTCAAAAAGTATCGCAATTAGGGGAAAAAGTGAAGACGTAAAAGTTGTAGAGAATTAAATTTCACACAAAAAAGGTCGGGAGAAAAATTTTGTACGACCAATTGCAGTCGATCTAGATTTTTTTGAAATAATAGGTATTTCATGAGAAATGAAAAACACGTGAGCACGTCGCGCATTTTTTATCGATGGTTCAAAAATGGCGACTCGAATAAAAAAATAGTTCCAATAAAAGTTGTAGACAATTTAATTACGAACAATTTCCATTTTTTTTTTTTTTCGAATAAAATATCACAATTTGTGATTGTTTTTCTTCTTTCTTTTTTATAGTTTTGTTAACATTTGTTATCTTATTATTCATTAGTAATAATTAGATGTATTATTCATTAAGAATCTTTTTTTTTTAATACTGGACGATGAAAGATGTATTGTGTTTATTATATTGGAATATATTAGAAATATTTAGTGTGTATAGACAGTATTGTAAATCACAATTAGTGATTGTTTTTAGATTATTGTTATTACATATTGTTGTTAATATGACGCACTGTTAAACAAAAACGGTATAAAAAAGTATTTTTTTTCAGATTTGGATGCAATTTTGACTTAAAATAAAATAAAGCATATAAATAATAGTTAATTTTGTAAAACACTCTCTTCTACTTATAAATAATTGTTCTTACTAAATATACGAGTAAATGAGTTTTTGTTTAAATAATAGCGAGCCCTAATTTTGACGCGGGGGAGGGGGGGAGCAAATAGGGGCAGACAAAAGCACGATCGAGGGAACGACAGTTCGACAAGTTTTTGTCACGCGTGCTCGCATCATCGCCGACATCCGCGAGTGAGAGCGAGCGCATGCACGCACGTTCGTACGTATGCATGCACGCACGCACGAAATAACAATGTATAATTTTCTCAGTGATGTTTACTAAGCGTTTACTAAGCGTTTATTAAATGTTTACTAAACGTTTACTAAACGTTTATTAAACGTTTACTAAACGTTTACTAAACGTTTAAACGTAAACGTTTTTCTGGAAGAAAATGTAAACGGATAAATGTTTCACGTTTAAACGTTTATTCGAAAAACGGAATAAAATCAGAGCCCTAGTCCATACACATGTGCATAAGAAAATAGACCAATCAGTTTTCTTATGCTTACGTATTATGCGTTGTGCAGAAGTGTGTGCTCCCCGCTTACCGCGTAAAGGTCAATCCAGACAAACTTGCATAGCGCATAAACATAAGCATAAGAGAATTGATTGTTCCATATGCATGTGCATAAGGAAATAGACCAATCCGTTTCTTTATGCATATGGTTATGCACCTATGCAAGTTTGTCTGGATAGACCTTAACCGCGTAGCAATAAGCAATAAGAAGCGTGCATATGCGTAACAGAAAATGCGAAACGCTTGTGATTGGTTACGCGGTTACGCGTTACGCGGAAAATACCTGCCATGGGACTCCAGCCTAAACGTATCACGTACGTTACGTGATATTCTGATTTCATCGTGACAAAATTTACGTAATAAATATTTGCGTAACCAATCAACTGTGACATCTAATGCTAGGTCTGCGAGTCGTAAAGTCGTGAGTCGCAAGAATTGACCAATCACAATCGAATTTGAGGAGAATAATTGACTGTCAATTCTTGCGACTCGCGACTTTGCGACTCCCATTGTAGACCTAGCATAAATGTCGTCTACAATAGTTGTAAGCGTATGTAGTAAGATGTAAGCAGTAAGCTATTGACCAACCATAGTCAATTATTTTTGAATTGTAAAAATCCCATTAGTCAATAGCTTACTGCTTACATCTTACTCCATGCGCTTACGGCTATTGTAGACGACGCTTTAGTATTTCTATTGGAACGTTTTAACAGAATAGAAAAATATTATTGGTTAAACGCGATACGCTGTTTTATGTATGTATCATGTGCATTAAAGACATTCAGTTCCGCGTAACAGAAAACGCGGAACGTCTTTGATTGGTTATGCGATTCGCGTTAAGCCGTGATCAGACTACGAATTGGGATTGAGATTGGATTGAAATTTGACTAATTAGAGCAAAGTTCACTAAACTTGAAGTTAGTTTCCTTTATTCTGATTGATTAAATTTCAATGAAACTTATATGCTAGGTCTACAATGCGAGTCGTAAAGTCGTGAGTCGTAAGAATTGACCAATCACAGTCGATTATTCTCCTCAAATTCGATTGTGATTGGTCCATTTTGTACGACTCACGACCCACGACTCGCATTTATATGTATATGGGGCTTTCTCTGTCAAATCAGACACCCTCCGCCCAAAAATTGGGGTCACCTGGAAAATTCATTCGGGGCTCATTTTATAGCTATACATATGTAGTTTTATTTGAGCTGTGGCCTTTTTAAAAATAAAAAATTTCGTGTCCCTACAATCTTTTATTACATACAATCTATTAATTTTAAAAAATTCATTTTTTTCCATGGATTCAATGCTAACTACTAAATAAACCCATTAACACATATTTCTATGACAGTCGAAACTGTTTTATAACTTCCAAGTAACGATTTCATTTGTCATACCTCGTTACCCGCAGACTTCGGCCACCATATTGGGGTCCGCCATGTTGATTTTTCAAAAGGCCACAGCTCAAATAAAATACATATGTATAGCTATAAAATGAGCCCCGAATGAATTTTCCAGATGACCCCAATTTTTGGACGGGGGGTGTCTAATTTGACAGAGAATGTCTTATATATATAGATATATATGTATACAGAAACTAATATAAGGCTGTCAAAAACCTAGGCTTGGATCGCATGGCTTTTTAATTCTAATTGATTGTATATATCGTTACGATCCTATTTCTCTTATTATTATGATAAATATGATCATATCTATTGTCTTTACAATAAGTATAATAGTTATAAACATACAATTTGAAATCCATTTTGTTTTCCTTCTAATATCTCCATCTAGAAATATAATAAATAAAAATATATAAGTATACCTCCGATTATAAGCTCAGCAGAAGTCAGTATCTAGTAATAATTGATTAATAATTCAAATCAATCAACAAACCATATTGTTCGTGCTGGTTAGCGTTACTTCTGCTAAAGGAACCCAATTTTTGTACAAAAAGCATTTTTGTAGTTCCTATCTTGAAGCGAAAAAGTTGTGAAATGTTTTATTTTTTTGATAAAAGGGAAAGATGTATGTTTTACTTTTAAATTGTGTTATCTCAGGCAATTACGTTAAAATGTGTTTTCTTAGGTATAATTGCGCAATAAAATTCGTATTTATGATATATCTGTTATTATCGAATATGTAATATATGCCTTACTTAACATGCAGAATCTCCTGCATGACTTTATCGCTAAGTTTATATTTACGAGCGCAAACGACATGGCTAAATAATACAAAAGGATATTAAATCTTTTCAAATGCATTTTGTGTACTTCACACATTGAAAGAATATATATTTTTTGACAGTATTGCACGTACAAAAGTTATCACATTGTTAATTTTGTAATCGCTTCATATTACATTACATATTACGTACATCTAATTTTATTGCATCAAAAACTACAAAATACATTTTTGGATAACTTAATAGAGAATACTGAGAATACTAAGGAAGGAATTAAACAGAACTGAAGAGAACTAAACAGAATTAAACAGAACAGAATAGTTATAGATATTAATAGTATTACGCTCAAATGCACAGCCATATTGAATGTACATTTAATACTAAGCAAGGAATTAAACAGAACTACTGTTTCCGTCGAATAAACTTGAATCTGTCGCTTACTTATAAAATACATTTGGCAGCATGCATAAAAAATCTATTAAAAAATCTATTCCATTATTGATACACATACGAGGGTAGTCCGAAAAGTTTTGAGCCTAACATCGACTTAAAAGGAGACTATTTGACCGAATTTGACCGAAAAAATAATGTTTGAGGCTCAAAACTTTTCAGACTACCATCGTACATTGTGTTATTTTTTGTAGTTTATAGAAATGAATAAGTATCACGTTCAAATGTACAGTCATATTAGATATATATTTAAGCAAGGAATTAAACAAAACTGAACGGATCTAAACAAAAGTTCTGTTTAATTCTGTTTAGTTCTATTTAATTCCTTCGTTAGTATTCTCAGTATTCTTAAGTTATCCAAAAACGTATTTTGTAATTTTTGAGGCAATAAAATTAGATGTACGTAATGTTATGTAACATGAAGCAATTACAAAATTGAAATGTGATAACTTTTGTAAGCGCAACACTGCCTAAAAATATATTTTTTAATGTGTGAAGTATAAAAAACGTATTTAAAAAGATTTGATATCCTTTCGTATTATTAAGCCATGTTGCTTGCACTCATAAATATAAACTTAGCGATAAAGTCAGGCGGGAGACTTCTGCATGTCAAGTAAAGCAGATTACATTCTCCACTATCTTAATTATATCTTAATATTTACCTTAATATCTAATATATATTCGATAACCACAAATAAATCATAAATCCGAGTCCTATATATTGTACAATTTTACTTAAGACACATGAATAGCTTTCTGTTTACATCAAAACTCAGTTAATTCTCACTTGTGACGTCAGTTAAACGCACGTTCCTTTTAATGCTGATGGAGAGTGAGATTCAATGAATTTTTATTCACAATCGAGACCATGTCCTTTCTACTGTACTATTAAAAGTGAGATTAGAAACTTGTATTGTTATGCGATAGCTTTGTCACCAAAATAATCAGGTAAATTTCTTTTACTTACTAAAAAACTGACGTCTTATCTGATTATTCTCAGTCTAAAGTATTCACGTAACTGAGTGACTCAGCTCACTTAAGGTAGTCGCCTCGTCAGGGCATGTATTAGATAAAGTTTTCGATTTTGGATTTTATATCAAATTATATGATCAGCTTTGCAGTCGATTTTTTCTGTGGCTCCTTACCGACTATTTACTCTAGAAAATCGATCTCGAAAATCACAAATTTTGCATTACTTCATACAGACGGCCAGAAAAAGAAGGCTCTATCACGGTTTCAATCACATATTTTCGCATTTTTCGATTAGATGAAGTGAGAAAAAACATTGCTTTTTGTACATTAGATTTCGAAGAATCCGATGCAACCATAAAATATATAGTTTACCGGAGATTTCGCTGCTAATTTTTTAGTTTATTTTAGTGAAAATGCGGTAATCGAGCAGACATTTTTTGGTCGAGGTGAGGTTGGGAAGACTTGGCTGTAGTTGCAGGTTATGGGGCTCGTCTTTCTTAGCCGAATTGGATAGTGATTGACACCCCTGTCATGCGTTTTGAAACCCTTTCTCAGTAATTGTCAAAATTCAATCAAAAAGGAGATGTGATGATTCCTCACTTGTAACCTTTCTCGACGACTCGCATGATCAGCTGATCAAAACGGAGTCAAATGAGAAAAATTACAGAATTTGGAAAAAAAAACATACTTTGTCACGTATGAAATTTTACACCATAATTCATAAAATTATTTTTTCCTTAGCAAAAATTGCCTGAAATATATTTCTGAACGTGAAAACCTACAAACAGTCACATGACTAGCACGTAGCGAGACGGCTACCTTAAGTGTAAATAGAAAGCGCTTATACTATCATAATATAAATTGTAACGCAATTGCCTCAAATAATAAAATTAATATAAAGAACGTAGATACATCTTTCTCTTTTTTCAGAAAAAAATAGAACTTTTCGCTTAAAGATAGGAACTAGAAAAGTGCTTTTTATACAAAAATTGAATTTCTTTAGCAGGGATAACGCAATAACCAGCTCGAACAATATGGTTTACAATTTATTCTGTTCTTGATTATGTTAATAACATTGTTGTTCCAGCATTTTTATTTACTACTGTATATTTAGTTTAAGAAATTTCTTAACAAATTATAATTCTCTATAAAATTTATCATAAAATGACAATGTTGGATATAATTCCGTACCACTGCATTGCACATTGCTGATATCATAATATGACATTTTTCCTAACCTCTTATACTAACGTAAATTACTGCAATATGTAAAATATGCAAGCTGTATATATACGAGAAAAATAATGAAAAATGTGACAATGCAGTATCGACTATATCAATTTATTGCTCGGGATAAAATAACAAATACTATTAAATGCAGCGATAACAAGATCGCATTCAATATTGTCAATTTCAATGTAGTCAATCGGGACCGTGGTCAATCGGGACCGTGGTCAATCGGGACGGTGGTCAATCGGGACGGTGGTCAATTGGGACGGTGGTCAATCGGGACCGTGGTCAATCGGGACCGTGGTCAATCGGGACGGTGGTCAATCGGGACCGTGGTTAATCGGGACCGTGGTCAATCGGGATGGTGGTCAATCGGGACGGTGGTCAATCGGGACGGTGGTCAATCGGGACCGTGGTCAATCGGGACGGTGGTCAATCGGGACCGTGGTTAATCGGGACCGTGGTCAATCGGGATGGTAGTCAATCGGGACGGTGGTCAATCGGGACTGTGGCCAATCGGGACCGTGGCCAATATCAACGTGGTTAATCAGGACTGTGGTCAATATCAACGTGGTCAATCGGGACCGTGATTAATAGGGACCGTGGGCAATCGGGACCGTGGTCAATCGCAACGTGATCAATATTAACGTGGTCAAACGCAACGTGGTCAATCTCAACGTGGTAAATTTCAACGTGGTCAATAGTGACCGTGGTCAATCGGGACGGTGGTCAATTGGGACGGTGGTCAATCGGGACCGTGGTTAATCGGGACCGTGGTAAAATGGGACCGTGGTCAATCGGGACGGTGGTCAATCGGGACCGTGCTCAATCGCAACGTGGTCAATATTAACGTGGTCAAACGCAACGTGGTCAATCTCAACGTGGTCAATCTCAATGTGGTCAATCGGGACTGTGGTCAATCGGGACCGTGGTCAATCGGGACGGTGGTCAATCAGGACCGTGGTCAATCGAGACCGTGGTCAATCGGGACCGTGGTCAATTGGGACGGTGGTCAATCGGGACCGTGGTCAATCGGGACGGTGGTCAATAGGGACCGTGGTCAATCGAGACCGTGGTCAATCGGGACGGGGGTCAATCGGGACCGTGGTCAATCGGGACCGTGGTCAATCGGGACCGTGGTCAATCGGGACCGTGGTCAATCGGGACCGTGGTCAATCGCAACGTGGTCAATATAAACGTGGTCAATCGCAACGTGGTCAATCGCAACGTGGTCAATTTCAACGTGGTCAATCGGGACCGTGGTCAATATTAACGTGGTCAAACGGGTGCCACTCCCTATTCTCTTGTGGTCGTCTTGTTACCTCGCGCTACACCGCGCTACCGCGTGCTCTCGAACATTTCTGGTCCTTTAAGCCGGATTCGACCAACAACCGCTAATTCGGGAGTGCTTCCTCAACGGACGACTGCAGCCATGAGCATGGATCAGAGCGCCTTGTTGAACGGTCAGCACGACATCCACAGGCGCATCGCCCACGCAATGACCAACCTACGGAAGCAGGGTGCAGACAACATTACCCTCGACGCAGTAAGCACTCGCATCCGCATTCTCGACGACCTGTGGGCCAAGTTTGAGTCAAACCACGATCTCATTTGGGCATGCTACAGAGATCTCTACACCGAGAATGAGTACTACAAAACTGATTTTTTCGACACCGTCGAGAATGCGTACGTGCATCAGCACAGCTTACTCACCACCTGCGCAAACACTTTGAAAGCCGCGTCGCCCAGAGTGCCAGCCGGGTCGGAGCAAAGTAGCGAACACGCCCGCAAGACTTTGCTGCCGCGCATTCAATTACCGCGTTTTTCGGGAACGTACGAGGAATGGCCGCCGTTTCGGGATCTCTTCCTGTCGGTCATCGGCGAGAATTCGTCGATCTCAAATATAGAGCGGTTCCACTACCTCCGATCTTGTCTGCAAGGGCCCGCTGAAAAATTAATACATTCATTGACCGTGACCGGAAATAACTACGACCGCGCTTGGGCGATCTTGAGTACACATTACGAAAATAAGAAGGAGCTGATACGCTCCAACTTCGCCACGTTTACCGCCGATGAGCTCAGCCGCGTCCACAACGCCGTCACATCCGCCGTCAACGCCCAAGAGAGCATCGGAAGACCCATCGACTCGCACGGCATGGACCTCTTTAACCACCTCGTCGTGGAATTATTTGACCCGCGGACGCGTCTGGAGTGGGAATCCTCCTCAGGAGGCTCTGTCGAACCGCCGAATCACGACACGCTGATGAACTTCATCACAAAACGAATTCTCACTTTAAACGCCGTGTACCCGAAGAACATTGTCAACACCGCGAGTGAGCCATCACGGTCCGCGAAAACGCACATCGCGAAGCGCACGGAGCCTTCGCAGTGTCCGCTGTGCAACGGGGAGCACTCGCTCATGGGGTGCCCCGACTTCAAGGCCAAGCAGGCCAGTGCGAGAAAGACAGTGGCCGAGACAAACAAGCTATGCTTCAACTGTCTCGGCAACCATCCGGTGGCAAAGTGTCAGTCCACCAGGAACTGCATGACGTGCAACTCGCGTCACCACACGATGCTCCACGACACGTACGTTTCCGAGCCGAAACCCGCCGCTGAAGTCAGCGCGCTTTCCGCCGTCGGAAAGACCGACGATCGCAAAGCGATCCTCCTCGCGACCGCGCGTGTGATCGTCGCCGATCGTAAAGGTGATCCACACGAAGTGCGGGCTCTCCTCGACCAAGGCTCCGAAGTGTTGATCGTGTCGGAGTCCCTGGTGCAACGGCTGCGCCTCCCGCGATCGCGCACCCGAGTGTCTATATTCGGCATCGGCGGCTCACAATCGGGGTCCACTCGGGGCAAAGTGTCGTTAAACCTCACGTCACAGACTACCGGAGCCACCCTCACCGCTGTCGCGCTCGTGCTTCCGCGCCCCTCGCTTTACCAAGGCTCCGCGATCAAATGCAGCACCACGTGGCCTCATCTGCGGGGGCTTCCTCTAGCCGATCCGCTCTTCGCCGCCAACGACCCAGTTGAGCTGCTTCTGGGCGCTGAGGTGTGCTCGGCCATCCTGGAGGAGGGTCTCCGCCGAGGAAAACCGCAAACGCCAATCGCGCAGAAAACCACCATGGGATGGATTCTGTCAGGGGGCTGCAGTGCGACCTCTCTCCTTGGTCACCGCAGCTCACTCCAAGCTCACTCCGCCTACGTGAAGCTCACTCCCGAGGAAGAGGAGTGCGAGCGACACTCCGTGCGCACCCACGAGCGCACATCCGCCGGCCGGTCCGTCGTCCGACGGCCGGTCTCTTCGCCGCCGAAGAACCTTGCCGAAACCCGCAAGCCAGTCGACAACGCGACCTCCGTGCACACCGAACCGCGCGAACCCTGCACGGCGGGCGGGATCCCGCTGCGGGAAAGGGCCGCGAACACTGAGGACATTCTCGTCGGGATCCCTCATAAACACCGTCGTCACCGCGCACTCATCCACTACCACATTGCTCACCAAGTTACCGCGACTCGCTCGCGACACTTTAAGTTTGCCCGCAGCTCCAATCTTCCGCTAGTCCGACGCTCGCGTAACACTTCACAGGGTCAAAGATACCGCATCCAGGTGGAAGCCGTTTGTGGCCAACCGGGTGTCTCTTCTCCCACTAACTCCTCCCGAGACTCAGTGGCGGCACGTTCCCGGAGACAACCCGATCAACTGTGCTTCCCAGGGGATAGCTCCCAGCGAGCTGACCGGCCATCTCCTGAGATGGACGGGCTCAGCGTGGCCGCAGGAGAACCGAACCTGGTGGCCGGACGAGAGCGACGAGATTCCTGACGCCGAGCTGCCTGAGCGGAAGATCGTCGTGCAATCCGCCGTCGGGAGGATCGAAACGGAGCCTTACACCCTCCGTCGATTCTCCTCACTGCACCGTTGTATTTCTGTCCGGCTTTTCGCGTACATTTCTGTTCGTCTTCTCGCGTTTATTTCTGTCCGTCGTTTCGCGGTATGACTTGTCACGTATCGCGTGCCACTTCATGTCAATTCGCACTTGTCGATGTTCGCTGTCGAATTTACCGTTCACATTACCGGTCACTCATTGTCGTTTGCGCAGTTGACCATTAATTGTTTATGGCCTTTTGCCACCAATTTCATCGAACACGGTGCACTGTTCACCGTCACTGCAATACTTTGTTATTGCCGTCACTGGCAATAACAAAGTCACGCTACCGCGCCAACAAGGGAGAAAGTTCATGCCATAAACACCGCTGCCGAAAACAAGCAACGAGCACTTCTAGTCGTCACGTGAAAACGGTGACGTCAACGCGATGACGTAGGCCGCCGAGGGCCAATCACCCGCCCGAAATCATCGGTGATCTGCCTGGAGGGAGCATCACCGCGGAGATGATAAAAGACCGCCGCTGCGCCGCGGAACCGATTTCGCTCGCAGATCACCCGCCTAGTATCTAATACGACCGCACACCGCTTTATACCGCTTTTCGCTTGGCAATCCGCACTTGCTTTTGCATCCGCAATTCGCTTCAGCACTCGCTACACCTCGCCGCCTTGCCGTGCTAAATTCTGTGCGCGCTCACGGCTTCTTTTCTTTGCTGTAAGGAAACGAACTTTGTACATATTGACTCTGTAAATATAGACTTTATTTCATATTTTTTGTACTTGCTACCTATTCTCTTGTGGTCGTCTCGTTACCTCGCGCTACACCGCGCTACCGCGTGCTCTCGAACACACATTTCTTTAAAACCGGATTTATAAGTCTACATCTCTTCGTCAACGAGTATATAGTAATAACAACTAGTGTTATAAAACCGGATTTAACTAACGTTTATACGACATCTTATGTCGGTGATTATAACTGCATATGTTACTTAACCCGTTTAATGGTAACTTGTAAGCATATTCTTAGATTAGATAGCATGGGAGCTTTCCAGCAAGCAACACAAGTCGACACAAACGTCGTTCTATCTTTCTTTTTTGGCAATGAGTAACAAAGACAAACCGACTTATGCCGACTTGTGTCACTTGCTGGAAAGCTCCTTATGTATTCAGTATACACAATTTTAATACAGTTTAGGTATGATGACTTTTATAGTGTGTGTACATGCACTTTGCATCATGTTACCATGTTCTATATTATTTAATACATGTAATACAAATTAGCTATGTCTACACAATATGTTTAAGGTTTTCCTGTTCCTATTGCCTCAGGCAAGAGCTTAGCATTGTACAAGGGTCATTGCACAGGAACAATTATATTCCGTTACTTGCGTCATTTTATTACATTACACGCCATTTAATCAGCTTCAACTTTTATTTACATTTTATATCGCTATCAGTGTTGACCTAAAAATATAAAAACACATCACGAATCATTTTGTTCTCTATGCACCATTGTAGTAATGATGATATTCAGTAAAGAAATGTAATGTAACGATTAAATCTATCTGATTGTCTTATTAGTGATGCTTCCACAAATCTATGTAGACCCAGTAAATAGAAAAGCACCTAGCACTGGTCATGGCCGCTATTTCCATACAATGCAATTTCTCAAACATAAATGCAGGTTTTGCAGAGCATAAGAAACGAAAACAAGTGATTATTTTAACACAATTTCACTCAATTAGAATGGTTAAACTTACGTACGGACGTAATGATAAGACGCTATATATAGTAAAAGTTAGAAACAAATCAACAGAAATCCTACTGTAACCAGGATAATACCGTTAGATGATAAAATATATTATTGTATTTTTTAAATTTATTAATTTATTTATTTAATATTTATTATATTATATAGCTTTGATATCGTATTATTATATTATCGTATTAATATCGTATTAATATATAGCATTGTATACGACAAGAACAAATTGTTTAAATATATTCAATATGTTCAAGTTAATTGTTGCTTTCGAGGTCTTTACAAATGTATATACAAATAATTGCATATAACAGTGTTTTTGGGGACACATGTTCAGTGTCCTCAAAAACACATATAATGAATTGTCTCATTCGCGGACTTTACAAATATATATACAAATTGTTATATAACAGTGTTTTTGAGGACACATATTTAGTGTCCTCAAAAACACTATTATACATATATATTATTTGTATATACATTTGTAATGTCCTTGAAAACAACAATTTGTTATATATCAAATAAAAAGCAACATAATAAAAAAACAAACTGCAATGTATACATTAGAAAACGATGCTGCTTTCATGTATGCAGAGAAATCACTCAGTTTTTCAATGTCCTCAAAAACGGCAATTTATAAATATATATATATACATATACATATATTCCAACTTAATAAACTGCGCGCCGATTATTTGTCGGACTTGAAACACAGCTATCGTTGGAAAATTAATACCCTTCCCTCCCCGGAATTAAAACTACACGATTTAATTATTTAAATAACTGTAAAGAAATTGTTGCGAAAAATATTACCTCAGCCAGGATTCGAACCTGGAACCTCCCTCATTCCATGAAGGGCGTCGTACCAATTCGACTACCGAGGCATGTGGTATATATATGTATATGTATATATATATATATATATATATATATATATATGTAGGTCCAGAGGTATGTTCCGGGACTGTTTACGTTTTTTGAAATGTACAGTCCTGGAATATACGCATATATATGTAATCAGATTCAAAAAACTGTCCCGAAAATTGCCGTAAGACATGAATTTTTTCCAGGACAGTCCTGGAAACTGCCAAATGTCCCGGAATATACCGATATAAACAATAAAAGTCCCGGAACATACTTCCGGACCTACATATATATATATATATATATATATAATAAATTGATTTTTTTATTTTTTTATTAATTTTTAATTATACATACACACACACAAATAGATTCTTCTTATTTTTCAAAATTGTCCTTATTTTTGTTCTTTCTTTACATATGCATACATATACAAAAAAATAAAAATAATATGATAGCCGGTTTTTGCTGACATTATCTCTCAATATTTGCATCCGTGTGCTCACGTATTAGTGTTTGTACTTACATGGACGCTACTACATATGCGATGTAAGAGAGACAAAGATGGAATGATGCTCTCTCCTTGTCAAGCAGTCAGTATGTTACCACGAAAATTTTCCCAGCTCCTTAGATCTAGTAAGAACCGTATCGGATTTGTAATATCCATATTTCTCATAAAATAAGTTACATAAATTCGTTAATTTTTTTATATATATTTTGTATATAATAATGCAGGGAGCTAAAGAGCCCGATTTTGCATTTTTGCTCTTAAAAATTTATAATAAATAAAATACGGATTCGCGGCTAACCCAACCTCTAACCCGTTGCTACCTGCTCATTCCCCCAAGTTTATTAAAAATTTTTATTTTTACCTTTTTTTTATAAAATAGCTCTTTATCTCTCTACAGATGAGCTTACTGATTAAGAATATCCTAAATTTAATAAGATTTATTCGGTATTTTGGCTAAAATCTGGTTATTACGAATCCGTAATTCCAGGCCGGCCGATAGGCGTCTCCACCATGTCTCCTGCCGACCCTTAAACGTTGTATTTCTCATGTGTGAATCAAGTATAATCCAGTTAAAAAACAATAATATTATGTTAAGTAATAATTTATGTTATTATATTGTATATGTAATACATCCAATTTATCTTTTTATAGTAATAAACTTGAAAGATATATTGTAGAAAATTATTATTTGTTTGTATGCCTTGTTACACATAAAATACTTTATACTTATGGCATACTGACAAACTTAAGTGCGGATGACTATTTTGTTGTTAAAATTATAGGCAATACGCCAGGCACGCCAAGGATGCTGCTGGAGATTATGTCCATCTTCGATTGTTGTTTCTCACATAATTTGGTGCTTATTGTCGATGCAACTAAACCCTTTTCAATTTCTGCACCTTTCATTACGCTATCTATTTATATCTTCTCATTTTATTATGTCGTTGTATTTTATACATTTTAAATGTCTTCTTCATCCTATATTAAGTCTACAGCAATTTTGAGAGATAGTTTATAAAATATTGTACTTATATTCCTTTAAGGAGGGTGGTTAGTAAAATCAATTTGATAAGAATTAGTTCAAATTTACGGAGAATATTCGTCTATGGGAATCTGTCGTCCATGCCAAAGTTGAAGACAATCGTCTGCATGGTTATCGAGTAATTAATTATTGAAGTTATACTCTTGTCTCTCTCTTATACACGGGCGACACAGCAGAAATGTTACCTAACCTGTAATGTAACTCTCGAAAGCATATTAAAAATGATAAGAATTTAGTGAAAATAGGTGCAAATAACTCTTTACATATTTAGGAAGAACTTTCTCGAAGACTGAAATGATTCGTCTTTATAGTTATCAAGAAATTGTAAAAATAAAACAGGACCACATTTATTATTTCCACATTTCAATGTGGATAATAACGTATTTGGGTTTCAATTGTACAAACAACTCTTTTTAAACCTTAAGAAACAGCAATTGAATGCATTCCACATATTTATTTGCTAAAATTCGTTTATTTCACGCGACGAAAATCTAACCTATATGCTTTTCCCCTGCCGCGCGCCCCTTCCCCGCAGAGAACGAACCAACCTCCTTAAATTCAATTTCACGCACAAAATATATATCTTGCGAAATATTACTTACTCTAATAAATATACTTGGAATAATACTTTGATTTCACTTCTTTTTCATGCCATTATATTTATTTTTTTGTGTTTTTTAAATAAATATTTTTATTATTTGTCTAATATTATTTATAAAATTATTTTGTCTAAAACATACTTGGCGTTTTTTTTACATTTTTAATGTCTTTTTTAGGTGGATTTACAAATTCCCAACATACCTATGTGGGTTGGGTTTAATAGTTTAATTTATAAAGATAAAACTGCAACTAAAAAAATATCCTATTTAACAACTATTAATTCATCGCCGACAAGTATACCTGTCGTTTTACATACAATGCAGCAAAGCCAAAAAATTGCAGATGAGTGCGGAGAGACATATATACAAATTACATACGACTTGGCTATTGCTAAAATCGCCCTTCAATTACAATGCACAGAAGCTCCACGACTAGATAATGTTTTTATACACCTAGGTTCTTTCCATATAATGATGGCTTATTTTAAAGCCATAGGGAATCGATAATTGTGGATTGACAAACATCATGGTCGATTGTGAAATGTTAGCAAGTGGCTCAGTTAGTGGTTTTTTAAATGGAAAACACTTTAATCGATGCAAAAGGTTACACCCAGTAATTTCCCTAGCTTTACAAATGTTACACTTTGAAAGTTTTTTAAATAAATTTAATGTAATAATTAGCAATCATGTAAAAGATTATCTTATTTAATCCAAACAAAATCAAGTTGTGACTCCAGCTATAACTGATGAAGAATTTTTGCAATTACTCGAAAATTATAAACAGTATGAAGAAAAAACAATGAATGGTGAGCATGGTAAAACAGCACAATATTATATGATTTATGTAAGACTTGTAGACTATTATTTAATGCTAAATACAAGTATTAGAACTGCATATTTAGAATTATTTAAGTACATTTTGCCTAAAATATGAAACTTGTTTTTTATTTTTAATCAACCGAATTACGCTCGCTATATTGTTAAATATCATGACAATTTATTAAAAGTTGATGAATCTCATCCAGGACTGAAAGAAGTTTTACAAAAAAGTTTTTTTGGTGTTAAGAGAATAAAGAAAGCTTTCTCAAGACAGCCAGTAGATTTAACATTAGAGCAAACAATAAACGCGGACGCTGCCAGCAGATTAACCGGTATCATTTACAATACGAATTCTATTGCAGCTCGGCAACGCTGGTGTTTAAATCATAGTTTTAGATCGAAAATTATTACGCATGTTTTGAATGAAGTTGGCTTGAAAAAAAGTCAAGATATTACTGAAGATCTAAAAAGAAATAAAATTAAACAAAGCACTTTACAAATTCAAAACTTCATAAACAGAATTAATCAGAATATCAATCCTTTTCAAACAGATTTACAAAATAATTTGTTATATAACATCTCAAGTGGGCAGGCTACAACCGATAGTATAGCAGATTTTTTATTAAATGTTGAAATAAACGGACAAGAATTACGTAAAAAATTTATTGAAAAATGTGCATTGAATGAAAAACGATTTATGCAAACAATTAAACAAAATAAAATAATGGCATTTACAGATACAATAAAAAAAAAGAAAGTTGCAATAGGTGGAAAAGTACAAAAAATACAAATGCAAAGAGACTTGTTTGGCCGTCTTCTGGGTATTGCACTTGAAAACAAAGTAGATATATCTTGAAAAAATTTTGTCTTATCCATTGACGCCAATACCTTTTTGTCTGTGTCACATCGACGGAACGATTTGTAAAACTGATAAGTCAGCTCTGTTAAAATGTTTAGAAAAAGAAATTAAATCAGAAGAACCAACATACACAGATGTAGCTATTTTGGATGGTTATTTTTTGTTGCATCGCATGAAGGAGATTCCAGTTACGTTTAGTAAGATTTCACAGAAAATTTTAACAATGGTTACGTCATACAATGCACCAAAAATAATTATAGTTTTTGACCGTTATTTTACGCCTTCCATTAAAGATAATGACCGTGCTTTGAGAGGTAGCGCAGAAAACTGTATGTACGTTATTTCTGGTGGTAATCAACAGCGGCCTGCAGATTTTACCCGAGAGCTCAGAAATGCACACTTTAAAAATGCGTTAGTAAACTTTTTAATTGAAAATTGGACATGTGATGAATTGGCACCGTTTATTGGTTCTAAGGTGATTTATTTAAATTTTGATTATTTGTTATGAATGTAGAGTAGAAAACAATAAAATTATAAGAAATATTTGTGAAGATCTGTCATGTCCTGAACATGAAGAAGCTGACACTAAAATAATTTATCACGTTTGTAACATTAATTACGATTCAAATGTTTTGATAAGATGCTCTGATACGGATATTCTTGTTATTATGTTAGGAAATATGGATAATCTGAAAAATGATAATATTAAAATTTGGATTGAACTTGGTGTGTCAAATACGCAAAGATTTATAAATGTAGGTAACTGAATTATATAAGTCACTTGGTAAAAACATTTGTAAATCTCTGCCTGAATTCCATGCATTCACTAGGTGTGACTACAATCCTGCTTTCTTTAGAGAAGGAAAAAAGCGTCCTTTAAGTATTTTAAGCAGCTCTGATATATATCAAAAAGCCTTTGCTAATGTAGGAGATCTTGAAAACAACGATTCAACAAGTGTATTTAAAATTTTAGAAGAATTAACTTGCAGAGTTTACGGAATGAACAAAATCAACACCGTTAATGAATCGAGATACGCAATGTTTATCAAAGCTTATTCATGTAAAGATTCAAATGAAGTATTGAAAATCTGCACCAAAAACTTGATGCGTCAACTATACCTCCATGTCAATCAAAATTGAAGCAACAACTTTTGAGAGCGTCATACATCGCAACCATTTGGAGAAATGCTTATTTGCAGCATAAGACAAATTTGTCACC
>NW_027250265.1:0-31292 GCF_030848795.1 Temnothorax nylanderi | reverse complement strand
TATAGCTATACTCTATCTTCGCGTTGTCTTTTAGACATCGTTAGTAGAGTTTATAGTTATAAAAGTATATAATAATAGTAGGGATATAAATATTATTCAAAAATGATCTTTCGCCAAATGTTGGTGAAATTGGTGAAATAATACCAAGTTATTTATTGATCGGCCTGACTGGCAATAATTGATTAATGTTGAACGATGTTTCGACCTCTAATTTTGGTCCAAGTTACATTTAATGCTGGAACAACATAAATTGCCGGTAACAAATATAAAATGGAAACAATAATGCAAATTACATATTCAACTTACATGGAACATTATGCGTCAAAAGTTATAAATTACTAGTCATCGTTAAAACTTGTGTAACGGGGCGATAGAACAAAGGAATGTAAACTTAATGCGGTATGACCGTCACGTATAACCGACCGTCACCCGACGAACGACTGATAAATGTTTCATGTTATGATCACCAGGTCTACCTGGTAGAAATGTATGCAGTTTTCCTAGACACCCTTCCAGTTACTGTCTAGTATTACTGCATTCTCATTTGTGTAACAATACTGCGTAGGAAATGGACAAGAACTTGATAGAATTTTATTCAGTATCTGAAGCAGTTTTCCTGGTAAAAATATATGCAGTTTGCGTGGACACCTGCCCAGTTATTGTCTAGTATTAATAGATGATTATTAGTTAAAATACTGCGCAGGAACTGGATAAGAACTCAACAAAGTTTCATTGAGTTTCCATTGTTTCCAAGACATATTGTAATATTGATTCAGTTTTATAACGTGCGCGTATTATACAGTCTGTATAAAGTTAATTTAAAAGATTGCGTAAAGATCTTAAAACTGCGTGAAGAATGAGTGAACGTGTAGAAAAACATAGAGCAAGGAAAAGGAAATTGGAGGAAATAAGGAATATGACAGGAAAAAATTTTGTTGCAGAAATGACAACTAATAAGGCTATGATTGTAAGTGAGTAAAAGACAACAGAAATGTATATTTTAATAATACAGATTTGAATTGCGATGAGAACACATCAGACTATTCTGATGATAATAATATTAATGATATAAAAAGTAAAACTAAAACTAATCCTTAAAAATGAAATTTTTGAAGAAAAATGTAAAAGTGTTTATCTATATGCAATCCGAATATAAAAATAAGGTCAATGAGAGTGTCATACTGCAAAACATCTTCGGTATATAAAATATATTATATACCGCTACTTTTAGTATAATACGCACGAAAGATTTCCTGCACTATGACTCATTAACCTCAAAATTTTACATTTAGCAATAAAATATTACTAGAGCAAAACTGTCCATTTCTTTATCAGTAGATTTGCTTATTAATCAATTCAATCGTTCATTTATTGTCCAGTTATTGTTCAGTAAATGAGTTCAGATTTTGCGCATCTTTTGTGCGCAGTAACTGAAGGAAAAGCGTTACATCTTGATTGGAATCCCAAGTAGTTTTACTTCTCAGTTATTAGACAGAAGTTAATATAACTGTCCAGTAACTGCTAAAAAAATGCATGACATTTCTACCAGGTCTACCTGGTCTTTGTGATTATTCGAATAATCACAAAATAAATAAAATGACATAGAATGTAAAGTTTACAGTGAAAATATAATCCGATCGTAGACCAATGGCAAGTTTTCCGTGTCTTTCTGCGAGTTTATCGCGTCAGTATGCTTTTTAATAAACAGCATTTCAGAAATTTCTCATTTTTTGAGATGCAGTTTTTTATGTAAAATCTTGACATCTTGCCATTCAAAATTATGATCGAACTCCATTCTATGCTTGCTGACGACCGAGTGCTGACTGGAATGCTTGTTAATGTCCGATTTTAGCGCACTAAGTTTTACATTCCTTTGTTCTATCGCCCCGTTACACAAGTTTTAACGACGACTAGTAATTTATAACTTTTGACGCATAATGATCCATGTAAGTTGAATATGTAATTTGTATTATTGTTTCCATTTTATATTTGTTACCGGCAATTTATGTTGTTCCAGCATTAAATGTAATTTGATAAGGAGACCCAAATTAGAGATCAAAACGTCGTTTAACATTAATCAATTATTGCCAGTCAGGCCGATCAATAAATAACTTGAAATATTATTCAGTTTTAATAATATGGTTTAAGCCTTTAAGTTGTACTGTGCATACACGTCGTAACGTGGGAACAGTAAGCAGTATCTCGTAAAATGCACGATGCTCATAAGCAAGCTAAGATGCTAGATGCTATATCCGCTAGCGCTAGGACTAGGAATACGTGTCAAATATGGGAAGAGTCGGGAAACCAACTGGAAGAATGGGGGGAGTCGAGCTCGAGCTCCGTGGTAGGGGAAAGAGCCACGAGTGGCCCGCGGGCCGCAGGTTAGACAGGCCTGCTCTAAATTGTCAGATAGAATTCTGTATCATGTAGATATATAGGTACACAAAAAAATGATGCATAAATATACACCAGTATCTTATTCTGTAACTCTAACGACATTGTCGTTAAGAGCTACAGAATCGAGGCACAGAAATGATAACAAATAGATAGCTAGACTTAGCGACTAGGTATAATAAATAATGAAAGCTATCAATTGTATAACATTTAGCATATAAATAAAATACGGAGTTATCAAATATCTACTCATTAAGAATATTGCTGTGAAACCTTTTTATTGGATATTCCATTCGTACGTCAGTCGACCTTCGCAGATAGATTGACCTTAAACCTAAGGTTAAAATGTTTGGCTCGTGACATCACCGTTCTTATCAGTGCGTGAGTATACTCGTATAGCATGTGATTGTATATGTGTATTCAGACAAACATCAAAATGTGTTAAGGGATGCTTAATATAGAATTATTTCTCCGACTCTAAACAGATAACTAAATCAATTACTAATAATTCATTAGAATTTCACTCAGAGTTACCGTTATAACTTTTCAGAAAATTGAATTTTTAAGATAAAATTTTTTTGATTTTTAATATATATATATATAACTAATTATAATCAATATAAATGCATGATCCAATACTACATTGAATTAACTACTTTTAGTTAATTCACGAGGAAACGTCTCCGTTTACAAAAGTAATCTATAATTAAGCAATTCATTTGAAAACTAAACATATTTTACAAATTATTACATATATGATACAAATATTAACAATAAATATTTAGGATATTAAACACAAAACAAAATTGAAATATCTTAATTTCTCAATTCTATAAGAAAATCTTTTCTTATCTTTTCCTTTGTAATGTTTCACTTGTCATGTGTTTCGACTTTTGAGGCTGTTTTACTTTTTTACGATGTAATGCATGATTGTATTATATAGGCAACTTATCGTGGAGGGTAGATATGTGATGACCGTTTGATCGAGTAAAGCCTAAAGTTTGACCTAGTCATGGGACCTTATAATACCGCTTTCATTCGCTTGTGAAACAAAGACGCCGAGAAATGTCATGATATTCGTACTCATACACATTTTTACGGAATAATTGTTTTAATTACAAAGAATTATTATTATTGTACTCTCTTTTGTATACAGGATACATATAGTGTGTATCACATAAAGTGTTTTTTCCGAAATTATTAAAAGTAAGTAAGGAGGAAATTCTTTTTACAGTTTTTATGGTTTCTTGGAGCCTTTTAAATGACAGACAAAAGTAACGCCGCTAGTCCCTCCGAAAAGATACAAAAGAGACAATACCCCAATTGGGATTCTTTAACTAATTTTTAATCAATTTTTCTATAGAAAATTTGATTGTATGCACTGTTTTTTTAGACCTTTTTAATTTTAAATATTAAATTGAGAATCTTAAGAATCCTGATATTAAATCTTGAGAAATAAGCCTTTAATATAAACATTTTTAATTCTATTAATTTCTGTTACTGAATATTTCTTTATCTTTTTTAATTTTATAAAGTTTTTAATGTATTTTTTATGCATTAAGTCAATAAATAAACAAAAAAGTATTTTAGATAAATTAAAAACAAATGATAAACCTTGCTTTTTTTATTATAAAATTGAAACATTTTTCTAAGTTAGAACTTCATTATGATTAAATAAGGTTTTTTTTACCTATCTATAATCCTGAATTTAAATATGCTATTTATTAACTCGAGAACTGTCAAAAATTCAATATTTTATCTAAAAAATTAAGTTCTAAGCGAATCAAAAATTCAATCTACAAAAGATGTTTTACGTTTTACAAAACAACTATTCTATAATTTAAAAATATTTTTAACGTTAGTCTTCCGCAGTTTATTGACACTTACATCGATGATGAACTCTCTCGTAATTTTATATTGGAAAATACAGGCACATGACTTTTCGCCGCACAAAAGTCGAATCGGAATTGACTTGAAGCGACATACGACAATGTGTACGGAATGATGAACGCGTTCAGACTGACAACGCCGTGCAGGTCGAAGCGTCGCGACGCCTCTGTTGTGGGCGTCATTGCTCATATTGAATTCGAATCGTTGCAACTCTGATTGATTGGTCGATAGCCGCTGTAGTTCAAATCTGTTTAGATCATATAAAGTTGGCTTACTTCAGACAAAATACACCATTACGTTATATTTTTTCTTTTTGCATTGAAAATGTAGTTTCCAGATATTGAAAGAAAAAAAAGAGAAAAGAAGAATGTTACGAGAAAATACGAGAAAATATATATAAGGAAAAGATAAACATGTAAGTTAGATATATTTCTTACAATTGTCTGAGAGATAAAATAATTAAATGTTTGAATCTAAAAAAAAAGGAACAAGGGAAGAGGGAAGAAGGGGGGGAGAGAGAGAAGACACTTTAATATAAAAGTTGTCACAATTATAATGTTCTCACATGATTACATCTTCAATATAGAATAGAATAGAACAAGTGAGACCACTACAAAATTCTGGTGAAATGATTGCGACAAAAATCACAGGCTATGTGATAATATAATATTACACAATAAAAGCATAATGCGAGCAAAAGCACAGCAGCGCTAATTCACAAAAAGATGAATTCTGCTCATGAATTAAGCAGAATCACAATCTCACCAGCAGGGGGTAAATTATTGTGTATCTTGAAATGAGGTAAAAATTACAAAAGTGAAGAAATTCGCTAAAAGTATCTTTGATAATTATTTGTCGAAATCTAATAAATCTGTTTACTTTTGTAATTTTCTGCACCTCGGTTCAAAGTACATAATCGACCTTCTGGAGATTGATTTCTCCGGAGATAATACAGAAATTGCCCAGTGAAAACAACCTTGTCAAAGTGATGTCAAATTGCCATCAAATTGACGAGGGGTATGATGTCAAAAGGAGTGATCAAAATGATGGCAAAATGATGGCATTATAACTGCAAAACGTCCCATACCTTGATGGTGATTATGACTGTCATTTTGACGTCATTTTGATGTCTGTTTGATGTCAAAGTAAATAATTCCCCCTACAGTAATATAAATGCAAATTAAAATAAAATTAAAACTAAATTACATTGAAAAAGAGACAAAATAAAGACATAAATATATTGCATAAGGTTCTTTAATCAGATTTAAGCTTTGTTCTTAAATTTATATGACAGGTAACTTAAAATCATATAGCAGTAAATCAACATTAAACGTAAATCAACTTAGTTAACGAATAAACTTAATTAATGAATAAACTTACAAGTTAACATAATAAACTAAAAATTATAAATTGTTGTGTGGCGAAAGTCACCGCGCCCTAATTACGACACCTAGCTGTCAGCGCTACTTCCGGATCTTGCCAAACTCACCTGAGGTGGCATTTCGGGTTTTGCAAGCGGCATCCAGGTCACTCGCCCGGAAGCAAAAGCGCTGACAGCTAAGTCAGCATCGCGGAAGCTAATGCGCGAGGAGATAAAAGCCCGCCCTTCCAAGAAGCGGCGGGCAGTCTAGAACGAAAGGCTATATCGCGCACGACCGAACGTAACCGATTATATTGTGAACGACCGCAAGTCAGGGCAGCGAAATAAGAAGATATCTGTATCATTCAAATAATAACTTTATTAAACATCGTTCGACCAAGAAACTGGCTAAGTTATTTTCCTTCCTCCCGGCGGATCCAAAAGAACTCAGTGCCGACCCTGTGATCCAAAGTACGGCACAACAAAATATAATAGTAAAGGCTCATAAGATTATAAATCAATCAAAGAAAGATGGAGCGTGGAGCAGTAACAAGGTGTTGGTGTTCATATATTCTATACTTCCGTAAAGAATTAACGAATTGTAATGTACATACTGTACATATACATATATTCCAATTTAATAAACTGCGCGCCGCAAATTTGTCGGACTTGAAACACAGCTATTTTGGAAAATTAATACCCTTCCCTACCCCGGAATTAAATCTAAACGATTTAATTGTTTAAAAAAACGTAAAGAATTTATTGCGAAAAATATTACCTCAGCCAGAATTCGAACCTGGAACCTCCTTCATTCCGTGAAGGGCGTCGTACCAATTCGACTACCGAGGCATGTGGTAATATTTTTCACAATAACCGGTTATAAACTTTGAAGAAACGCATGTACGCCCGCGTATAAATATAATAGTAAAGGCTCATAAGATTATAAATCAATCAAAGAAAGATGGAGCGTGGAGCCGTAACAAGGTGTTGGTGTTCATATATCCTATACTTCCGTAAAGAATTAACGAATTGTAATGTACATACTGTACTGTTACGTCCTGTGGACTCCACGATTTCCCTTTTTCGCGGAACCCTCTTAGCTTTTAAGATTAAAATCAGAACCGAGCATTAGCGGTTGTCCATCGGCAAGTGAGTTACGATCTCGACGTTATTTCCTATTTTTTCTTTATGTTTGCTAAACGAGAACGAGAAATCGAGAGAAAACTTCCAGACGACAAAATCCAAACAGACAAAGCATATACGACTACGTTTTATCAGCTTTGTCTGGTCCACTACTATAAAACGCGGCGACATGACGCGCCGATGGGGGCCTTAATCCCAGACATAGTTTGCTTAGGATCTTTATTGCATCGCGCGACTAGCTCAAAATTGCCCGCGCAATGTTCCGACGAACAGAAACAAGATCTAAAACGTGTTTTTGGAAATCTTGTAAGAGCACGTGGCGGAAGTTTCTGTTTGCAATAAAACTGCAATTAAGATTAGATGGAATGCATTTGTCTGTCGGTACTGAAAATAGGGTCGCAAGATAAACTAAGAATCCAGAGCCCTAATAAAAGAGAAATCGACAACAATAATAAAAAATGGATGCGTCACTGGAAGAATCGATAACTTATTGTTAGAAAACTTGTCCGCAAATGAGTTACAAAAATATCAAGTATGTCATAAGCACTTCCGCGAAGAAGACTATAGTTGCTCCAGTTTACGTAACCGTTTCTTGACAAACACAGCCATTCCCCTTTTATATATTAATAATGATGATGATAGCGCTGATGTAGTAGATATTGTCGGTACAGTAAGTAATGTACAACAACAGCCATTACAGCTTTTATTAAAAGAAAATAAAAGCAAACAGCAGAATAAAGTTTCACAGTCAATGCCTATAGATGTGCCAGATCTACAAAAACAAATTTATCAGCATAGCGAACAATTATCAAAACAACAACATTTATTAGAAACGTTTTATATACAACACATAAACTTACAAAAACAAGTGTTCGAAATGCAACAAAAAATATACGAGAAAGACATAGAAGAGAAAAATAAGTTGCAACAATCACATTGTCAAGAAAAGGAAAATTCAATCCAGGATTGTGCAAATCGGCTGACAAGACTAGAAGAACAAATGCGAATAATAACAACTCCGAAAAGAAATAAGGTATTACAAAGGAGACCAATTTTACGAAATGTCACTCGCACAGCAAATCTTACTCCTACTGCAAGGATGCTATATAACACTAATGTTAGATTAAAACGTACTAATACACGTTTAAAACGCCTTATACAACGAAGAAAAAAACGTAAAGAAAAAGAAACATTATCAATGCATAACAAAGTAAACTCGACAGGTGCTGTGCAACAACAGTTTATTGATATGCTGCAGAGAAACAGTAAAGTACGTCCCCAGGTAATAAAGATATAATGCTCCATAATAAATGATCCTATATCCTAAATGCTGTATTGAACATGTATCACACACACACACACACACACACACACACACACACACACACACACACACACACACACACACACACACAAATCCTATTATTATTATTAATATTATTGGTATTACTATTTATCAAAACAGTTATTTATGGTAATGCAGTTATTGTAAATGCAGTAATTCTTAATATTTTATTTATGTCACATAATTGCTTATATTTATACTATATATACTATTCAGATTTCTACATTTGTATATATGACTTGGTATATTTTATATTGATCATAATTGTGTATATTTCTTTCTATTTTATGCTATTTAATTGCGCCTTAATGGTCGAATTTGTAAAGATGACCTGCCCCTCTCATAATAGGGAGGTGCAGGTTCAAAGGTATCACCTCACCCCTGGCTGAGGTGATATTTTTTGCAATGAATTCTGTACAGTTTGTCGCTAAAAGATTCTTATTTAGCATCATTATTATTATTAAATTGATTATCAAATCAATTACGTGTACTATTTCGACTTTAGCTGTAAACTGTGTTTCAAGACTGACATTACTCGGCGCGCACTTTGTTAAGCTGGAAAAAAAATGTATACGCAAAAATATTATTAGGCACAAAGATGCAGCCTATCAATGTATATAATTGTATATTTTTAGTCGTGGTTTAATATCTGTATTTGTCATTTGAGATGCATTTTTGATATTCTTTTTGTGAGATATTTTATACATCTTTTGTAGGGTCGAAGATATACAGTTCAAGAGAAAGTATTCTGTATCGGTATATACAAACGATCGCACGCATGTTACAATTTTCTATCCAAATACCTCACCTGTCCTACAATAACAACATTAAATTCCGAACTGGCACATATTCCTTTGAAAACTGGATGCACTAAATTAATAGTGACATTTTTGAAAAATGCTGTAAGAGACATGAAAGATGACAGAGAAAAGTATGTAGCTCTGTTATGGGATGAAATATCGTTACAACCTGGTTTGTCATATGATAAGACACATGATAAAATAATTGGATTCGAGGACTGGGGAATGAGGAGGACTAGAAAAATAGCAGACCACGCTATAACCTTTTATTTAAGATGCCTAAAAACGGGGAATAAAATACCTTTAGGGTATGGATTTTGCGAGAGTGCTACGAAAACCTTTCAATTAGTACGGTGCATAAAAGAATGGCTGTCACACACTATCAATTCTGGATTGATACCTATCGCAACAATATGCGATCAAAGTGGCACAAACATTGCTGCAATAAATGCGTTGATACAGGATAGTAACATAATTCGTACAAAAAAGAATTTATGTACAAGTAAGTGGGGATCATAATATAGTTAAAAAACATATATAACGTAATGTGTAATACCAGAGAGAAGCCTGCAGCCAAATCATGTTCACGACTGCTCTCAGGTAATCTCTGATAATACATAATGATAATAAATAAAATGTAATGTATATAAAATATATATATGTATATACACAAAGAAATATAAAAAATTATTTTTTTAGAGAATACTTTTATCATAAAAGAACAAGAAGTCATACCCGTTTTTGATTATGTACATTTGCTCAAAGCAACAAGAAACAACTTGTTAACAAAAGACTTAGATATGAATGTAAACAAAGCCTGCAAGGAAGATGAACAATATGCATCTTGGAGTCATATTATGACATGTTACGATATAGACAAAAACAGTTTTTTAAAACAACGACAATTATCTAAAATAACGGAAAAACATGTTAACCCAAATTTAATACCGAAAATGAGGGTGAAGTATGCTTCTCAAGTTTGTAGTAAAACTTTCTCCAATTTTATTGATGTTGTACTGAATTTAAGTGACGGTAAGACCGTATGAAATTAACATGTAGTATTAAAAAAATGTTTTGTGAATTTATGCCCAATAATTTGCATTTGATGTTTTAGGAGTTGTCCAGACACGGAAAGGTATCATAAAATTACCAAAAGGAGCTGCTGCTACCTCCGATATGTTATATTTTTTCAATAATTTGTTTGACTCATTCAACGGGAAACAGGGACAAGGATTAAGGGGATCCTGCAGTGACAGGCGAACTTTCTCGATGTCGATAATGTCAACCTTTCTAATTTTGTTTTCCCTATATCTGTCTTTGTCTAACGAAATGACATCTGTCCTTTTTTCGATTGCTCGCCATCTCTCGCAAGATTCGGCAACTACTGTTGCTGCTCTTCTTGTCATTCTGCATCCGTATTTGCATTACTAAAATAATTTTTCGATGGATCTTTTTTTGTACGCATTGAATCTTACTTCTACTTGCACGATATTATTCCTACATGTTTTCCCAAGGGCAGATGATAAACATTATGTATGTATAAACTGCAGAATTTTTGTTTTAAGCAAATATTGTCGTCAGGTGACAGCTGCTATGTGCCCAAATAAGTAATATTTTTAATTTTTTGGTGTTTTTGATGTAAAATCGCGTTTGTCCGGGGTAAAATCGGGGTTACCCTAGATTTTTGTGTGGACTTTAATTCTGTAAAAGATTTTTGCAATTCTATAAAGCCAATTAAAAGATTCATCGAAAAACGATAATGTCGGTAAATCATACGGCTGCAGGATCCCCTTAATCTCCTTTTTATATTTTCTTGTCTATATCCTTGTCTATACAAGGCAAGGACAGATATAGTCGGTGAGCACTTCTTTATCGACGCTGATCGAGTTCGCCTGCGGCTCCAGCATCCCCTTATAGACAAGGATAGCACCTAACCTTGCATCTTCCACTGGTCTAAGCAATATCTTTTTTTTAGGCTTCAAATCTTACTTCTAATTGCACGATATTATTCCTGACAGTTTTTTGTAGAGGGCTGCATCACTATTTTCTATAGAAAAACTGCAGAATTTTTGTATAAAGCAAATATTGTCGTCAGGTGAAGACAATATTTATAAAAATAAAATTTTTTTTTAGTTTATCAGAAAAAATCATGTACAGCCCTCTACATTTTTGTGCGTACTTTAATCGTGTAAAAGGATTTTCCATTCTGTTCAGTCAATTCAAAGATATTGCTTAAGCCGTGATCAGACTACGGATTGGGATTGAGATTGGATTGAAATTTAATCAATCAGAATAAAGAAAACTAACTTCAAGTTTAGTAAACTTTGCTCTAATTGGTCAAATTTCAATCCAATCTCAATCTTAATCCGTAGTCTGATCACGGCTTTAGACCGATTATGCCTTCTCGTTCCTGGTGCAGAGAGTGTAGTTAAAACGGATATTGGTGCGTTTTGAAACTCGTTCGAACGGTTCGAAAAGGAATATTTGGTGCATACCTAACCCCAGTTTATTGTTTAAAGTGTGACCTAACCTTCCTGAGACCGCGTCGACCGCGATTTGTACACGTTACGCTCCAGCCTTCCGGAGTTAATCTGTTCGAAGTAAACATCTTTCCGCGGATATATCCGCGACAATTTGCGACGATCTGTGACCCCCGGTCATGTATTCTATATGCAAAAGTACTCATCCCGCAACGGGAGTCGAGCACGCGATCACATGTCACTTCTTCAACCGTACTGAGAAATGTCTCGTTGTTGCCGGCGCGGATGTTATACGGGTGTTTCGCCTAATTCCCGACGTCGACATGACAAGAAGGGAAAAATACACAGGTACCTTTCAATTTCAATTTTTAACACCTTATTCTAAAGTAGCAGAATACATATTTGTATATTTTTTTTCTTGCAGAAATGCGCCCCCCTAAAATGAAACTGGAGTGCTTGGCGCAGTACACTTTGCACGGGAACATCATGTCCATGCAGGCCGTTCATCTCATCGGATCGCAAAGGGATTCTCTGCTGCTCAGCTTCCGCGACGCAAAACTGTCCGTTGTCGAGTACGATCAGGACGTTCACGACCTGAGGACCGTGTCGTTGCATTACTTTGAGGAGGAAGAGATAAAGGTTGCAATTTTTATAGGAACGGGCTAAGCTTATTTTATTCTGGAAAACTAAACTTTTTATTTTTGAAGCTATTAATGTTTGGAGATATATTATTCTTCAAGGAATGACACAATCTGTTTATTTCCAGTCACATAGAGATTAAATTTGTGTTTTGGTAATTATTCAGTTTACACCCCTCACCTCCGATTTTGATGAACTTAGGCTTAATCGACGCGTTTTTGTACGAAACGAAAGAATCTGGCAGAAAAAAGTGTCGCTCTGCCTCGCGACGCGAGATATTAAACGTTAAAGTTGACAGGAATCAGGTTATGATTCCCGTCATACCGACGAGATATCGCAACACTGAACATGCCCTGCGGCCACATACGCATGCTCAGTGGCCGCACGCGCATGCTCAGTGGCCGCACGCGCATGCAAAAGTGCGCCAATTTTAAATATGATGACTATTGACTGGTCAATCGTGCGGAATAACCAAGCGTCTTGATTTAAGCAGTTAGGTATCACGCTGGGAGTTTGTTTAGTTTTATTATGCGGGGGAAGGGGTTCCGCCGCAGGCTACTTCTATGTAAAAATCACAACTTCTATAAAGCAGGGCATATACACACGTGTGTGTGCCCTGCTTTAACGAAAATCACAACTTCTATAAAGCAGGCATACACACGTGTGTGTGTGCCCTGCTTTAACGAAAATCACAACTTCTATAAAGCAGGCATACACACGTGTGTATGCCTATCACCTAACATCCTTGGGTGGTGTAGCGATCATGAGCACACACACATGTGTGTATATCCTGCTTTATAGAAGTTGTGATTTTCGTTAAAGCAGGGCACACACACATGTGTGTATATCCTGCTTTATAGAAGTTGTGATTTTCGTTAAAGCAGGGCACACACACACGTGTGTATGCTCTGCTTTATAGAAGTTGTGATTTTCGTTAAAGCAGGGCATATACACGTGTGTGTGTGCCCTGCTTTAACGAAAATTACAACTTCTATAAAGCAGGGCATACACGCACGTGTGTGTGTGCCCTGCTTTAACGAAAATCACAACTTCTATAAAGCAGGGCATACACGCACGTGTGTGTGTGTGCCCTGCTTTAACGAAAATCACAACTTCTATAAAGCAGGGCATACACACGTGTGTGTGTGTGTGTGTGCCCAGTACATGCGTGGGCGGGGAAATTTTGCTCCCCTGCACCCCCCTCCCCATGCATGTACTTTATAATTTCGCTTTACAACTTAGCATGTACTTTAAGTTGTAAAGCGAGTTCCACGCTGCCTACCGGCGGGGTGGGTGCGGGGGAGAGGGGGGCCGAATGCCCGCCCCTCGCACCCCCCCGTTGTGTGTGTGTGTGTGTGTCCACGCGAAACGAGGTGCCACATGGGTTCATGACGCGCTTTACAACTTAAAGTACATGCTAAGTTGTAAAGCGAAATTATAAAGTACATGCATGAGGAGGGGGGTGCAGGGGAGCAAAATCCCCCCGCCCACGCATGTACTTAAACGAGCTTGTAAAGCGCGTCATGAACCCATGTGGCACCTCGTTTCGCGTGGACACACACACACACACACAGACGTGTGTATGCCCTGCTTTATAGAAGTTGTAATTTTTGTTAAAGCAGGGCACACACACGTGTGTATATGCCCTGCTTTATAGAAGTTGTGATTTTTACATAGAAGTAGCCTGCGGCGGAACCCCTTCCCCCGCATAATAAAACTAAACAAACTCCCAGCGTGATACCTAACTACTTGAATCAAGACGCTTGGTTATTCCGCACGATTGACCAGTCAATAGTCATCATATTTAAAATTGGCGCACTTTTGCATGCGCGTGCGGCCACTGAGCATGCGCGTGCGGCCACTGAGCATGCGTATGTGGCCGCAGGGCATGTTCAGTGTTGCTACATCTCGTCGGTATGACGGGAATCATAACCTGATTCCTGTCAACTTTAACTGTTAATATCTCGCTTCGCGTGGCAGAGCGACACTTTTTTCTGCCAGATTCGGTCGTTTTGAGCAAAAACGCGTCGATTAAGCCTAAGTACATCAAAATCGGAGGTGAGGGGTGTAAACTGAATAATTACCATAAATATTTATATATAATAGTGAATTATATTTATTATATAATAAAAAATCCTACTAACCTCGCAAAACACCACGCGAACACACGCCACACACGTCACATCGCACGATTTACACACGCGAAACTCGCCAAACTCGCCGCAATCTCGATCGCGCCGTCAATCTCGACCGCGCGCCAGCCAATCACGCACGCGGAAAAGCGGCAACACTACGTGCGAGACATTCGACTCGCAAAGCTCACTTCTCGGGTAAACATGGATTTTTTATATAGGACTAGCACGCAGCGCGCGCTAACGCGCGCGCTTTCACGTCCAAACTTTTTCCGTTCCATTCACCTTAAAACACACTCGTCCCACATCACCATTTCTCTCCGTTAAAATGTATTCCCTTTCTCATCCACTGTGCCAATGTCCATTCGCCACCACTTGTTTCTTTTTTTCTCTCCGCTCACTTCACACATCTGTCTCTCCCATATTTTGTTTTCTTCTTTCTTTTTACTTCTCGCATAAGACTTATCACACTTCGCTTCCTCGGCTCTTATTTTTCTTTTTTTTTTCTTACACTTCACATTTGTTATCCCCTCTGCTTTTACTTCTCCCATTCTTCCTTTTTCTTCACTAATTATCTCTTTTTCCATTTTTTCAATATTTCCACCACTACCTCTAATTTTCTTTATTTTTTTATTTTATTTATTGAAAGATAATCTATCACATACTCGTTCTTTGTTATTAATTTTCTTATTTTTTTTCTTTATTTATCGAAAGATAATCTATTACATATTCTTCTTTCTTTCCCATATTTCTTTTTTCCACCTTACTCTTCACATTCTTTATCCCACTATACCTCCTTTGCTTTTCCTTCTCCAGCTCTCTTTTTTTCTTCACTATCTCTTCTTCCATTCTTTATTTAATCTTTTCTACCGCCATCCTTTTTTTTATTTTTACTATCTCTAATATTTTGTTTTTATTTATATTTATCTATTTATTTATTTATTTACTTATTCTTCTTTATTTCTTTGTTTTTCTTTATTTCTTTATTTATCGAACTCGCCGACATCTTAATGAACCAACCACTCTCGCGCGGAAAAGTGATAGTAATAATACATATCGACAGCGCGATACATATCGACTCAAGACACATCTACTTCTCGATCAAAATTAATTTTTTTAAGTTTTATTTCTTTTCTTCTTCTTCTCTTTATTTTATAAAACCTTGATTGTAAAAAAAATGTAACAATTGTACACAACAAATAAATTTCTTTATAATTTTATTATAGTTATAATTATATTATTATTGAAATAATTATAAATTATAGCATTAATTATACATATTATTACTTAAAAATTAAATTTCATGATCCCTTTTAGCACATTAAATTAAGAAAACTTAGAAAAAATACAGTTAATATCAATTTTTTTAAAGTTACATTAATTCTTTCTACATTTTTCATTTATATTATAAATAAAGTGGTGAATGACGTAAATATTATAAAGAATTTATTTAAAAAATGGAAGTATTAATTACGAAAAACCATCGATACGTGTTGCGAAATTAATATATTTCAAAAGTGTACTCTGACGAAACGTGAAGCGTATTTATGTATATAAATGAGTTCATGATCGCCATTGGTGGACCTTATCATTATTAAAGCTACAACTCATCTATCGTAACGCTTTGATCGTGGTCGTAAGCAATGAAGCCGTCGTATATTAACCGTATATCTATGTATAATATATCTATAAACACATTTTTTTTCACACGTCGAGAAAGCTGACAAGTTACGTAAAGAGTTCAAGCTGAATCAACTCATACGATGAGCTTACGATAGCGATTACGATGAGCGTTACGATCGCTTACGGTGAACATTACGATAGATGTAGTTGTAGCTTAAGACTTAATTGTTACACATTACTTTTCCAGTACAGTGGCATTGGTGCAGATATTTATATTCTCTGCATCTGTACCAGTTTAGCGTTATTCGCACATGAATTGAATAGTACTCGTATTCAGACATTGCCTGCTTATGCCATTGCTTGCAAGGCAGATGTTCTGAACTCAACTACATGCGGAAAAGAACTGAAAGACTTCCGAGACGCTGTCAATCAACGAATACTGTGGAGCTTGAAAGGTACGTAAATGTTACGTCAGAACCCCGGAATTTAGGTATATTGGTTCGACGGATAGCGAAGGAAAGGCTATCCAAGGGAGGGGGTATGGGAAGACGTAACGAGATCTTTATGTTCTCTCGGGTTCACGCTAGAAGGGCGCGTGCCTCGAGTCGAATGCACTTTTCGGGACAACTCTAGTCGTGGGTCAACGTCCAGAAGGGACGCTATTACGCCAGCTGAGAGTTTCGTGCACTCGCGGTCCTGTTTTCGGTCAAGGATATAATATCCCTATTACCGGGGATCGGACCTTGTGCGATTTAGAGAGGTAGCGGTGAGGCGAGGTCTTAAATTAAATAATGGGAAGTCAATATCATTTTAAAATTATTACACATTTATTACAAGAAAGAACAAAATGGAAAATCATCGTGTTACATAAATGGGTGTGAGTGCGGTGTGTGTTGTGTGTAGAAGGCGCGGGTGTTACAATGGTACGGAGGTCATCGAGCAGGATTTTAAGGGAAATGAATCTATAGTAAATGGCTATCCTGCCCGCCAGAATACATTTGGTAAGTTAACTAATATTTTACATCAGATTGTGAAGAAAGAGTATGGGCTATGTATGTGTAGATACAAAAGACAATGTATAAAATAGACAAACATTAATTTGGTAACATAGTCATTAGTGTAGAATATCCAGAATTATTTCAAAATAGTTATATAAAATTTACGGTTTCGTATTATGATTACGGTACAATGAATGGTTATTAATTGACTATAAATTTATATATTCGTAAACTATTTTTATGGGGGATGGGGTTCGGGGGGAGAATTCCTCGAGTATTTCGATACTCGAGTCGGAGAAGGAGGGAGAGGGTGTTCGGTCTCGGTAGAGAGTGGTCGAGGTAGAGAGCGCGGGGGAACCAGTTCTGTCTAGAGATTCCTCTCGATATACGAAAGGAACCGGGGAGAAATTGAAAGTTAGAGATCTCTTCCGGAACTCCGCAAGTTCCTCGGAAGGAACTGGAGAGTAGGAAGGTTCCAAAAAGGGGGATGATTTTGGGGTATCGGGGAACACCCGATACGCAAGGGAACAACAGACAGGTGAGGGAGATGGCGAAAGAGGAGAATCAAGGATAGAGTGGTCGATATGCGGAGACTGTTTGCGTCTTAAAAATGAAGCAAGGAGCTGTCGCTCCACTATACGAGCGCGCCTGTTTCGTTTTATCCGATTCCGGATAGTTATGCCCAAGGACTTGCGGCGGTGTATTTGCGAGTACACTAAAAATTAGTTTATGATTTTGAATCCGAAATGGGGGGAGGTTTTAAAAGATAAATTTATATATATATATATGTATTCTCGTATATAGTATATACATATATATATTTATGTAAAGATGTATAATGACAACCGAGCGGGTATCTCGGGCTTACTATTGATGGTTGCGATCGTGGAATCTGAGGTGACTGCGGCGGATTCTTCCCGACGTAGGTTTGACTCGGTTCGGGACTGCGACGTGATCTTGACGCGCACAGAATCTACTCGCGATTGTTGAAACCGCGGGAGCAACAGAAATCTGTTTCACGTTTTAGTAAAAAGTACGACTGGTAAATATGACTTCAAGATAAAACGTCTCGGACTGGATCAGAAGAGCTCCAAGTGCGCAAAGTCGCGATTTTTATACAAAATTAAGGAGGCGGGATTATGTTTTATTCTGATTTGATTGGTGGAGTTCTCTTTTGATCGTGACGTTGGTTTTGACTTTCCGCCTATCCCCTGGCGAGTTTCCCCAAAAATCGTCATTGTCTATGAGCAATTTCTAGTTAGCGGCTATTCATTGGCGAGTACGTTATCACTTGCCCTTTGACAGTTCCTTCCAGAGGCTTAACTTTATCAATCGTCGCGAGCCGTGGGTCTTAGGTCAAATCTGCGTTTCACGGAAAAGCGTGAGATCAGCTCCCCCGTGACCCGAGAGGTCACCCAGATCCTTATGGCATTTTTAATTTGTTGCGCCCTATGCCACGAAATTTCGAGATAATTGAAATTTCGTGCTTTATTTCGTGGAATTAGAATGGAATGCGACAAACAAGTCTATAATTTGCCTATTTTATTAGGCTCGAGTCTTCTGGAAGGTTTCGTCATTTACTATTTAATGAGCGATGACAGTTGGAGTGCATCCGCTTCGTCAATTGATAACCGCTATTTTACGGTTTCCGTCTGTTTTGTGTGATGAAATGAGCGATTCCACGAAAGAAAGAAATCGTGGAGTCAACAGGACGTAACACCCCCCGCCTTAGACAAATGTTGGGGGTGTATAGACACAACATTTGCGATAGTAGATGAATTTTGAGCGATTTCGTTCTTTCGTTGGTTGATAACTTAATCGGTGCTAAGGCTTAAATAGCGCAAGACTACTCGCCTCCGAGTAGTACTTATTTCTTTGGATTTATTTAAAGAAAGAGGAAAGAATTAGGCGACCTCCATAACCCCTTCCTTAATTCCTTCGTCCTTCTTATTTTTATACATACGCGTTACATTTGGATGCGCGTATATATACACATTTTTGAAATGGAAGTTACATATACATGTGCCTGTTGGGTTAGTTAAGGAAATATCATGATAATAAAAAAAGGTAGTTCTTTCTACGTGCACATGTATACATACAAAGATACTTATACATTATCTATGATTGACTAAAATATGCTAATATATATATATATATATTTATATATTTTTATATCTTATCATTCTTTAAAATTATACGTATTAATTTTTTTTTTTTTTTTCGTTGTCTTCTTTTCCCTTCAGGGTTCAGAGATTGAGTTTGGGAAAGAGACGGGAGTCGTAAGTCACGAGGATAGGTTGAAATGAATGTCTCTGGTTTCGGGAAGTTTATTGTGCTTTCCCTTTTTTTGTGCTAAGCCTCCGCTTCGGGTAACTCTCATTTTACCCGTACGGTGACCGCTGGGATCCCCACTCTTGGTTTAGCCGGGCTCTGCCGGCCTGACTCTTTGTGTACCCTTTAACATGTGTTGCAGATTGGCCCTTGCTGGGCGCAATTGAATTGTTATGCGTCTCACTTAGTATGGAGTCATGTAAAAAAAGGGGGGGCGAGCGCATAGCGGATTGTTCTTCATAAGATAACTCATGGAACGTTATCGGGTACCATTTCAAGATTCTTTTTCTTGCAGTAGATATTCCAAGGAAAAAAGAGGGGAAATATATAGGTTCTTTATATCTCTTCTCCCCCTTTTTTTTTAAAGAAGACAACCATACGTTATTCTCTAATGCATTTAACTGTAACGATAAAGATTTTAAGAAAATTATATATATACATATATATCCCCTTTTTTATAAGTAGTAAGATTTATTACTAATTGTTATTAACTAACTATAACTAAAATAGGTGTAGTGAAATATGCTATTATTATTATTATTATTATTTTTGTGTGTGTTTTTTTGTATATATACATGTATATATATATTTGCATATATATATAGACATATATATTTGTTTTGCGTGTTTGTTTCTCACCTAGAGAATCGTGGGGTGTGTTTTTGTTATTTGCTCGTTGGAATGTTCGGCACACCCCATTCGTATTAACAACTCTTCCATGTTACTTAGTTCTTCTTCGCTCTCACGTTCGGGTCTGAAGTTAACTACGGCGGCTTCGTCTCTAAGTGTTGTGCGAATCCGGATCCATCCTTCCCGTCGTTCTAACAGTAGTCTGGTTAGGTCGTTTACTCTCCGGGGCCATTTTGGTTTCGCCCCGACAGCCTGAATATTGGCAAGCTCGCAGGGAATGGCCTGCCAAGGTAGATTGCAGAATAGGTCTTCTAGGATGTAGGTGTCAAATATAGGTCGCTGGATGACCCGTCCCCAGTCTCGTAAAGCGATCGTGACCAATCTATTTCTTTCGATCTGGTACACGAGCCCTCTTTGCCAACGTCTTCCTTCCCGGATGGCGACTGCTTCTCCTGGTAGTACGCGGTCAGGTGGCATATGCAAGAAATTACTCCTGCGCATCATCCTGCGCGTTAAATCGTCGACGAGTTCGTCTAGGTCATCACGCGAATTTTCCAATTGAACCCATAGGAAGGTGGGGGATTCCACCTTTACGACCTTGGCCCTCAGTGGCCCGCGGGTCAAAAGTTCTTTGTAGTTTTTTTTCCGCCAGGGTTGATACACTCAATTTCCATTTCTATAAAAGAATAGCGACGTTTTGATTTCCCTGCATGTCGTAGCATGCAATTAAGAACGGTAGGGTTGGCGTCAAAGGGTACCGATAGTAAGAGACAGTACATTGACCGAGAAAATATATACATAATCTATTGTTATTATTATTATTATTATTATTAGTTTTATTATCCTTTAAGTTCAAGTGTGTAAGTGGAAGTTTCCTTCGGAGGGAGGAGAGGTCTCCCGAATGAAAAGGAATGTCCTGGTCCGTTATTAGTTGTCATATGAGTTTGTGGCTTAAGAGATTGTTTCTCTTCCTCCGATCTATCTGAAGCAGTGGGTCCTTTGGTATCAGGTTTCCTTTTTCCTAGATGTAATAAGAGTTGGGTCAAGGAATCCCATATAGCTCCTATCAGGTATACGGACCATCCGTATACTGTGTGAAGAGCGTACCCGTGTACGAGAGTATCTAATATCAGTTTAAAGATTCTTATGAATAAATATATCCCGATCATTCCGGCGCTAATGTTGCCGAAGATTAAAAATTTGCTCCAGAATTTCTGCCAAGCGGATAATGCATATTTTTCAATTGATGCTTCGTCGATCAAGTTGGCAATTGATCCTCCGTGTAACGAGGTTGATTGCCCCATTACTCCTCTCGCTACGGTATTAAGGACCGCGGGTCGCTCGGCAGGGAACATTATATGGTCCTTTAGGTCTTCAAGATCCTTTGGTGTATATATTCCACTGGTAGCTAATGCTCCGGGACTCACATATCTCCAAACGGGCTTAGTCATGGGCTTCATGATGGTGGGTGCCACAGTTTCCACTGGTCTTGGCATAATCCTATACCACATGTCTCCTAGGAGGTACATGGGAGGTGCAAATGAATTGCAGTTAATCTGTGTCCCTTGTCGTAGAAGTATGTGCGTTTGCGGTGTTAGGAAGTGAGTTTTGTTATTTAGTATTACTGGGAGTTGCTCGTAGCAGTCCTCAGTATGGGTCAATTTTACCTCAACTGGGACGCATTTTATTATGTGGATTACTTCGCCGGCCAAAAGGGCCATATATCCAGGTCCTTTCATAAAGTGGTACGCGAAGATGTCGGGGGACCGTGCAGCTATTGCTAAGGCATTCTGCATCATTTTTAGCTCAAGTTTACATTGTTGTAACAAGATGTTTCTGTACAATTGGTTGAGCTGACCACGGATGTGTTTTTCTACGTAAACGAACTTTGAATTCATATACGTGAAAAGGTCGAGATTTTCTACGCGGCCGGTACGTTTAGCAATGTCCACTTCGGGTAAGGTTTCCACAATTACTAATTTGGGATGTTCGGTTCGGATAAAAGAGAATCCACATGTCTGATATCGGCTAGTGCTGGTCAAAGAGAAGACGGTATCTTGAGCATTAGCAGTATAGATGATCTGAGAATGCTCGTTTACAAGGTCGGTTACTTTTTCTGCGTAACCTCTGTACAACTGATTGTATGTGGTGAATCTACAGGCTTGGTCGGGTATAGGGCTCCAATAGGTACTTCCTCCTGAATTTGACTATTGGGGATAACTTGAGCAAGCATTTTC
This sequence comes from Temnothorax nylanderi, assembly GCF_030848795.1. Taxonomy (NCBI): domain Eukaryota; kingdom Metazoa; phylum Arthropoda; class Insecta; order Hymenoptera; family Formicidae; genus Temnothorax; species Temnothorax nylanderi. The sequence continues at coordinate 9,290 of NW_027250265.1, read as the reverse complement.
CACGTTTTCAGTAGCCCGTTTACAGCTTCAACAACCCAACGTATCGCGGTCACAAGTGGGATTCATTTGCACTCAAAGTATCATGTTGACTTCCTTGTTGTAAAAAGTTTGGCATTTTTGGAATTAATCCATACTCCTCCAAAGTCCATGTAGGTATTTTGTAATAAATGATATTTATTTTTCTAATTCTATAGAATTAGAAAATGTTGCCAGGAACAAGTTGCCTCTCGAAAAGTATTTTAAGTGACATTGCCAACAGTTAAGACTTTCTTTACAATCTACTATACAATAAGTTGATATGATGACATCAGGTATAAAATTCATGTTGGTTGCATTTTCAATTATTATGACGTCCTCCGAAGGAAGATTGCAGAGCATATCATCGTTTCTACAAAACGAATTCCTAAATTTGTTCTTCCCTAAGGACTCTGGTTTAGTGAGAGTAAGAAGAATGGATCCAGCCGAAAAAATAAACAGTGGAAAAATATTTGATTTTGTGAGTAAAAATTGTTTTCGATTTAAGTCCTGAATTTACATTTACATGTAGGTATTTTGTAATAAATGATATTTATTTTTCTAATTCTATAGAATTAGAAAATGTTGCCAGGAACAAGTTGCCTCTCGAAAAGTATTTTAAGTGACATTGCCAACAATTAAGACTTTCTTTACAATCTACTATACAATAAGTTGATATGATGACATCAGGTATAAAATTTATGTTGGTTGCATTTTCAATTATTATGACGTCCTCCGAAGGAAGATTGCAGAGCATATCATCGTTTCTACAAAACGAATTCCTAAATTTGTTCTTCCCTAAGGACTCTGGTTTAGTGAGAGTAAGAAGAATGGATCCAGCCGAAAAAATAAACAGTGGAAAAATATTGGATTTTGTGAGTAAAAATTGTTTTCGATTTAAGTCCTGAATTTACATTTACATGTAGGTATTTTGTAATAAATGATATTTATTTTTCTAATTCTATAGAATTAGAAAATGTTGCCAGTGTTACGTCAGAACCCCGGAATTTAGGTATATTGGTTCGACGGATAGCGAAGGAAAGGCTATCCAAGGGAGGGGGTATGGGAAGACGTAACGAGATCTTTATGTTCTCTCGGGTTCACGCTAGAAGGGCGCGTGCCTCGAGTCGAATGCACTTTTCGGGACAACTCTAGTCGTGGGTCAACGTCCAGAAGGGACGCTATTACGCCAGCTGAGAGTTTCGTGCACTCGCGGTCCTGTTTTCGGTCAAGGATGTAATATCCCTATTACCGGGGATCGGACCTTGTGCGATTTAGAGAGGTAGCGGTGAGGCGAGGTCTTAAATTAAATAATGGGAAGTCAATTTCATTTTAAAATTATTACACATTTATTACAAAAAGAACAAAATGGAAAATCATCGTGTTACATAAATGGGTGTGAGTGCGGTGTGTGTGTGTGTAGAAGGCGCGGGTGTTACAATGGTACGGAGGTCATCGAGCAGGATTTTAAGGGAAATGAATCTATAGTAAATGGCTATCCTGCCCGCCAGAATACATTTGGTAAGTTAACTAATATTTTACATCAGATTGTGAAGAAAGAGTATGGGCTATGTATGTGTAGATACAAAAGACAATGTATAAAATAGACAAACATTAATTTGGTAACATAGTCATTATTTCAAAATAGTTATATAAAATTTACGGTTTCGTATTATGATTACGGTATAATGAATGGTTATTAATTGACTATAAATTTATATATTCGTAAACTATTTTTATGGGGGATGAGGTTCGGGGGGAGAATTCCTCGAGTATTTCGATACTCGAGTCGGAGAAGGAGGGAGAGGGTGTTCGGTTTCGGTAGAGGGTGGTCGAGGTAGAGAGCGCGGGGGAACCAGTTCTGTCTAGAGATTCCTCTCGATATACGAAAGGAACCGGGGAGAAATTGAAAGTTGGAGATCTCTCCCGGAACTCCGCAAGTTCCTCGGAAGGAACTGGAGAGTAGGAAGGTTCCAAAAAGGGGGATGATTCTGGGGTATCGGGGAAGACCCGATACGCAAGGGAACAACAGACAGGTAAGGGAGATGGCGAAAGAGGAGAATCAAGGATAGAGTGGTCGATATGCGGAGACTGTTTGCGTCTTAAAAATGAAGCAAGGAGCTGTCGCTCCACTATACGAGCGCGCCTGTTTCGTTTTATCCGATTCCGGATAGTTATGCCCAAGGACTTGCGGCGGTGTATTTGCGAGTACACTAAAAATTAGTTTATGATTTTGAATCCGAAATGGGGGGAGGTTTTAAAAGATAAATTTATATATATATATATGTATTCTCGTATATAGTACATACATATATATATTTATGTAAAGATGTATAATGACAACCGAGCGGGTATCTCGGGCTTACTATTGATGGTTGCGATCGTGGAATCTGAGGTGACTGCGGCGGATTCTTCCCGACGTAGGTTTGACTCGGTTCGGGACTGCGACGTGATCTTGACGCGCACAGAATCTACTCGCGATTGTTGAAACCGCGGGAGCAACAGAAATCTGTTTTACGTTTTAGTAAGATAAAACGTCTCGGACTGGATCAGAAGTGACTCCAAGTGCGCAAAGTCGCGATTTTTATACAAAATTAAGGAGGCGGGATTATGTTTTATTCTGATTTGATTGGTGGAGTTCTCTTTTGATCGTGACGTCGGTTTCGACTTTCCGCCTATCCCCTGGCGAGTTTCCCCAAAAATCGTCATTGTCTATGAGCAATTTCTAGTTAGCGGCTATTCATTGGCGAGTACGTTATCACTTGCCCTTTGACAGTCCCTTCCAGAGGCTTAACTTAATCAATCGTCGCGAGCCGTGGGTCTTAGGTCAAATCTGCGTTTCACGGAAAAGCGTGAGATCAGCTCCCCCGTGACTCGAGAGGTCACCCAGATCCTTATGGCATTTTTAATTTGTTGCGCCCTATGCCACGAAATTTCGAGATAATTGAAATTTCGTGCTTCATTTCGTGGAATTAGAATGGAATGCGACAAACAAGTCTATAATTTGCCTATTTTATTAGGCTCGAGTCTTCTGGAAGGTTTCGTCATTTACTATTTAATGAGCGATGACAATTGGAGTGCATCCGCTTCGTCAATTGATAACCGCTATTTTACGGTTTCCGTCTGTTTTGTGTGATGAAATGAGCGATCCCACGAAAGAAAGAAATCGTGGAGTCAACAGGACGTAACATTAGCTTGTAAATCATTTATTGTTTTTTTGACTTTTTCAGCTTTTATTTTTTGCAAGGGCATTTCCGCTTGCGATTTCGTTGCTAGGTATTTCATGATTGTTTCTTCTCTTTCTCGCTATTCAGGAGACGCGCTTGCAACTGGTTCGAAGACTTTTTTCAGATGGTCTGCAAATACTCTAGTTTTGTCCTTATTGGTTCTTGCCCATTCGCCGTTTTCTTGTTCTATGGCTTTTCAACTCACTACGGAGGAGTCGCGAATTCGAGAATCTTTTCTCGTCAGTTAGGCACTCATTCCCTTGATCTCGATAACGATCGCGTGCGAATGCACACGCTTGCCGTCAAATTGTCAATGACCGCGTTTTTCGATCGGACATCGCGATGTAAATCAGGTAATAAAAACGTCGACAGTACGGTAAGTAAGGAAAACGCATGATCTCAAGGCGTGTACCAAGACGAGGATTATCACTTTCTGCTGTCGCTTTATCGGCAGCTGAACGAAATGCCGTTAGCGAGAAAAATGAAAGTGAAAGCGAAGATACAAATGATATTTTACGAAGAACTACGCGCGAGAATTTGTGATCCACACACAGCGGCATGAGAACAATCCTGCCTGGGAGTAGAAAAGAGAAAGCGCGTTGGATTATTATTAAAATATACAATGTAACAAATCTTTTTAGATAAATTATTCAACTTATGTATATATTTTATACACGTATCTAAGTAATTAACTCTTGAAGCTAGAATTTTTATGATCTATATTATCGATATAACATTTTTATTATTCTCATGTAATATATCTCTTCTCTGCACTTCTATCATGTCTCGGTAAATTAACGTAACGTGTATATGTAACATGGAATATCATGGTACAAGGACACGCAATGCATACGTGCATGTAACGAGTCATATACATGCGTATCAGGCTCGAGGAGAGAAAAAGCAGAGTGGGAGAGGGCCGTTCGTACATGGCGTAAAAAAATCACGTAGGGTGGTAATTTGTCCGTTGATCGTTATTTATTGTGATCCTCATGCTACGCGGGCGGACGGCCGGACATTTGCATGCGAAATGGGCGACGGCATAAGGGCATGAATCTCCTCACGCACCGGCCGGGCCGTGCGAGCCAGGACGCGAGACGCAAGCAGAAAATGGGGCCTGCCTTACGCAATTGTACGTTGAACGGTGGTCAGGGATCGACCGTCTCTCCGTGTTGGCACGTTGACACGTATCATTTATACCTCATCATGTCCGCGGCAGATCGGCCGCGCGAGTAAGCGAGCGAGCGAGGATAAGGTCAGTCCTATATATACCCCATTCTCCCTTTTCTTCTTTCAATTTTATAATTCAATTCTTCGTTCAATTCAACTTTCGTATCTTACTTTTTGTTTCGTTATTGATCTCATGCACAATAGAATAAAAGTCATGATTTTTGTCGTATAGAAACTTTTGGAGCCGCTTAAATACATTGTTCAATGTACTGAAAAACATAGGTGTTCAAAATTAACATCTGTTTTCAACCACTGGCTGAAAATATCCCAAAATAAACTGCAGCAGATTGATGATATCATAAGGATTGTTTACAACACGTGCATCCTGTAAGTGACATTGACACTATACTTTACATTTATATTTGTTCTTTTGACTTTATTTTTCAAGTTCACATGATATTAATTATATTACAGATTTTACTTAAATTATGTGTAATAGAAACATTTAATTTTAGTAAATTTAATTATTTTGTATGTCAAAGTTTACGATTATTTGAAAATTTACGTTTAACTTTTGTTTATGTGTTAAAATAACTTTAAGACATGTTGATTTTTTAAAGTAATTGTGTCAAAAGAACTCAAAATAATATTTAATTTCTAAATGACATATATATATATACCGGGTGAATCTTAATGGATGCACCAACTTTTTACCATTGGAGATGAGTTACCGACCGCAACTGTAATGAACCGAACGATCCATAGGTGACACCAGCTTGAATCGACCGCTTCGATCGACGAGTCCGAGGTGATGTACAGGCAAGTTAAAAACTGTGAATCAAATAACGTATATCGTATGTACATACTTTTCTAATATATCCAACTGTCTTACGCATTTTTCTTTTTACATATAATTTTATTTAATAACACGATTTCTTATTATTCTTCATCTATGCGCAACGTATTTACCGCATGTACTACGTTTACGCGAGCGTTACTTTTGTAGTAACTTACGATAATTTACTCGCTTACGCAGAGTAAATTATCGTAAGTTACTACAAAATTTCTTTTACGCGAAGGAATTATCGAAAGTTACTACAGAAGTAACGCTCGCGTAAACGTAGTAATGTAGTACGGGATCCGGCCGCGTGATTTATACGTTTATCTGTTATTTTATCGAAATGCGATTTTAATGGAAGATTACATATCAGGTCATACATCGCGGCCGGTGTGCCTAGCAAAATCTTGCCGCAAGTACCCTCAATTAGAGCTGTTTTAATTAAATTTTTTAAGACAACTTCGTTCATTTGTTTGCGAAGTAAATGAAGCGTCATCTGAAAAAGAGTGATCTAAAAAACTTGAAAAAAATAGGTTCCCACCTCTCAGTCTGCCGCAACCTCCTGGCAGCCAGATGCAAAAAGGTTCTTTTTTGTTAATTATCAACGTTCATCGTGTATCGAGACAAATTTTACACAAATTGAAGCTAAATTTTTCCTCTACACGATGGAATATGGTTGCCTGCGTAAAAGCTGCCGCAATTAGTGATTGCCAGCATTTGAATGACTCGTTCTCGCCTGCGCGAGCTCTTTAATCTTACAATGTGTTACAATGGAATAATCACAGCAATTTCCTTGCATTTCTTTAATATTACAATAGTTCCTAAACAAGTTTTCAAAAATTCCTTTTATAAATAAATTCCGCCGCTCATTCGTCTTCCGACTCGTCTGAACTCGCAACATCATACTCCAAATCATCAGAATTATCATTCGCGTTTTCAGATCTTTCATTCATCGACACGCGCAATTTTTGTAAATTCGATGTGGCAAAATGCTACAGATCCGTGTTGTATTAAATTACGCGCTGAAGATTGCGGTTGGTTATTAGATGGTTTTTTGAAACCAACGTGGTTCGTTGGGTACCCAACGCCGTTGAAAGTCGACGATGTATTGCGCGTGTCGATGAATGAAAGTTCTGAAAACGCGAATGATAATTCTGATGATTTGGAGTATGATGTTGCGAGTTCAGACGAGTCGGAAGACGAATGAGCGGCGGAATTTATTTATAAAAGGAATTTTTGAAAACTTGTTTAGGAACTATTGTAATATTAAAGAAATGCAAGGAAATTGCTGTGATTATTCCATTGTAACACATTGTAAGATTGAAGAGCTCGCGCAGGCGAAAGCGAGTCATTCAAATGCTGGCAACCACTAGTTGCGGCAGCTTTTACGCAGGCAACCATATTCCATCGTGTAGAGGAAAAATTTAGCTTCAATTTGTGTAAAAATTGTCTCGATACACGATGAACGTTGATAATTAACAAAAAAGAACCTTTTTGCATCTGGCTGCCAGGAGGTTGCGGCAGACTGAGAGGTGGGAACCTATTTTTTTCAAGTTTTTTAGATCACTCTCTTTCAGATGACGCTTCATTTACTTCGCAAACAAATGAACGAAGTTGTCTTAAAAAATTTAATTAAAACAGCTCTAATTAAGGGTACTTGCGGCAAGATTTTGCTAGGCACACCGGCCGCGATGTATGACCTGATATGTAATCTTCCATTAAAATCGCATTTCGATAAAATAACAGATAAACGTATAAATCACGCGGCCGGATCCCGTACTATATTACTACGTTTACGCGAGCGTTACTTCTGTAGTAACTTTCGATAATTCCTTCGCGTAAAGGAAATTTTGTAGTAACTTACGATAATTTACTCTGCGTAAACGAGTGAATTATCGTAAGTTACTACAAAAGTAACGCTCGCGTAAACGTAGTACATGCGGTAAATACGTTGCGCATAGATGGAGAATAATAAGAAATCGTGTTATTAAATAAAATTATATGTAAAAAGAAAAATGCGTAAGACAGTTGGATATATTAGAAAAGTATGTACATACGATATACGTTATTTGATTCACAGTTTTTAACTTGCCTGTATCACCTCGGACTCGTCGATCGAAGCGGTCGATTCAAGCTGGTGTCACCTATGGATCGTTCGGTTCATTACAGTTGCGGTCGGTAACTCATCTCCTATGGTAAAAAGTTGGTGCATCCATTAAGATTCACCCGGTATATATATTTATTCGACATAAATAAATAATATATAAAATATAGTATTTATATAAATATATTTGTTGTCCCCCCGTTAGCCCTCGGCGGGGGAACAGGTGGAAAGTTCGAGGTGGTAGAAATAGGGTCGAAAACGGAGCTGAGAGAAAGGGTGGAGGTGCAGGATTGAAGGAGGGTATGAAGGAGGTTGAGAGGAAGCTGTGGCATTGGAGGTGAGGGTAGAATCGAGGTGAAACGGCCGGAAATCGAGGGAGAAGAGGAGAGTTAAGAGTGAGGTTAGAATGACGGCGGGGAATTGGACGGAGGACGCGGCGAGGGGGAGGGTAGGAGGGGTACAGAGTGAGTTGTGGAGTTGAGTGCAGAGAGTGCGGATATGTGAGAGAGCGGGAGCGAAGAATTGATAGATCGAGACGGCATGAGATTGTGGCGATATATCGATGGACGGCGGAGACAGATTGAAAGACCGAGCGGAGCATTGAGCGGGTGAGCGGAGAGGCGAAGGATCGAGCGGAGCGTCGAGCGGTGCGAGCTGAGAAGGGTGGATCGGCCGCCGCGGGGCAGGAGAAGAAGATGAAGGCGAAGAGACGGAAGGGTAGCAGAGAGGAGGATTTATAGTCGGCAGCCCAGGTTACAAGACAAGGGAGTCGAGCGCCGAGTGATAACATGGAGTATCGATCGGGCGATCGATCGATATGACGCGAGACGGAGGGTCTGCAATGGTGGCGCGACTGGTGAGGAAGGGAGATGTGAGGCGGCGCGACGGATCGATCGATCGAACGATCGAGGCGAGTTGAGGGTCGAGGGCGGTGGAGAGAAGGGGAGGCCGGCTGCGTGGAAGAGAGAGAGAGAGAGAGAGGGTGAGAAAGCGAAGGAGGAGAGAACGAGTAAGGAAAGGAGGTGCCGAGCGCGCGTGAGCTGAGAGATCGACCGCCGCACGGCAAGAAGACGGACGGAGGTGGCTACAGAAGGAGGTGGTGGGAAGAGAGGGGGAGGGGGGTGAGGAAAGAGGAAGTAGGGGCAGGATTCGGCGGTGGAAGAACGATGGATGGGAAGGTGATCGAGGGGAAAACCGGGGGTAGGAACCAGTGCCTGAAGAAGTGATAAGAGTGGACAGGGTGGGCGGATAAGACGGAGAATAGGAGTTACGTGTGGCATGAGCTGGGGCCCGAGGTAGCGGTGTTCAGCGAAGGACGTCAGGACAGTATTGGGGGAAACGGCGGTGGACCGAGACGGCGCCGGGTGTCAGATGCCATAGGGGGTGGCACTGCGGCGGGACGTCGAGGCGACGGAAAAGGAAGAGGGGGGGATAGCAGAGAGGGTGAGGGAGGGAGGAGGGAAAGGGAGAGGGAAGAGGTTATCCCTGTGTTACAGAGGCGGGAGCGGTGAGGAGGCGGAGAGCTGAGGAGTCGGAGCACGGAAAGAGGGTCCTAACGAAAGCTCAACGGAGGAAGCGACTAAGAGGAGGAAAAGGAGAGGCAAGGTCCGGTCCGAAAGGGTGGGGGATGCCAGGATGAGAGGCGGGAGCGGTGAGGAGGCGGAGAGCTGAGGAGTGGGAGCACGGAAGAGGGTCCCAACGGAAGGCCAACGGAGGAAGCGGCCAAAAGGAGAAAAAGGAGAGGCAGGGTCCGAAAGGGTGGGGGGTACCAGGATGTAAAGGGTCGCACGCGGCCAGGTCGGGTATAAGGGGATGGTTTTTTGTAAAGGGTTGGGTACGTCCCTGGAAAACGCCAGTATTGTGTAAAAATTTTATGTATGTGGATAAGCGAGGAGGTGGATGTAAAGGTTTGGGACCGTTCCTTAAAAACGCCTTG
>NW_027250264.1:0-31293 GCF_030848795.1 Temnothorax nylanderi | reverse complement strand
TTTATTTCTGTATTACAAGTACGTTATGTTGTATCCTTGCCCTTTAGCTTCGCTCGGGCATAAATATATCAATCAATCAATCAATCAATCTCTCTCTAAAATGCTATAAATTGAAAAATATTACTTTTTTATCGACTAAAGTTCAATTCCGTCGTATACAATTCTTTGAGATTCACTCAATTATTTCCTAAAAAATTGGAAAAATTTCGTAACCGATTTCCAAAAGGATACCGGTTCCCAAAAAGATCGGTAACGAAAAACTATACAATTTAAAGCACTCCCCTTGAAATACTACCCCTGTTTTATATACAATTCTTTAAAATTCGATCAATTATTTCCCGAAAAATTCGAAAATCTTCTGATACCGGTTTCCAAAAAGATCGGTAACGAAAAATTATACACTTTATGGCACTCCCCGGGAATTTCCTGAAAAATTCGAAAAACTTCTAATACCGGTTTCCAAAAAGATCGGTAACAAAAAATTATACACTTTATGGCACTCCCCGGGTAATTCTATCCCTGTTTTATATACAATTCTTTAAAATTCGGTCAATTATTTCTCGAAAAATTAGAAAAATTAAAAAAACCGGTTTCCAGAAAATTGGTAACAAAAAACTATACACACAATGACACTCCCCGGGAAATTCTACCTCTATTTCATATACTTTTGGTAAAAATTCGGTCCATTGGTTTCCGAGATCATCGAACACAAACAATCAAACTGACAAACTCTGTCTCTTTATAATAATAGTATAGAGTATAGATATATATTATCGTATATATATATATATATATATCTTTATGGTTCGGCATAAGTTATATATATTATATGTCGTAAGCAAATGCTATCTGCCTGGTCAAATGGCTTTCGCCCGTTTATTTGTGTTCAACTGTTATTTGCCTAGGAAATTGATTTGAATTCTGCCAATATTTACAGTAGCTTTCATAAGTTTATTTCAGAACAGTATAAAAATAAATTTTTACAACGAACTTTACGAAAAGCTGTTTTAGAAACTGCAACTAGAAAAAGTATCACAGGAGATCTATTTCTAAACGAAAAAAAACAAAAAAAATATCAAGAATTTACTAACGATGTTATTAACCTTCGGAGAACACACCTATTTGTTCATTCACGGAGAACACTCTGGGTCAATCTGACCCTACACACACTTTGATCGTCTACCATTTTATAATTGACGAGTGCAATCAGCTTGAAAAAATTTCCAGATGTACTTACAACATTGTTAAATCAATTGAAATAAGTAAAAAGTGCCGTTGGAATTATTTACATATTTAAAAAAATTCAAAAAAAATTATTTTTTTGAAAAAAACGTAATTTACGAAAAAACTTGTATTTTTTATTTTTTTAAATTTTAATATTTCTGGCTACAACTTTACGTGTATATTCTTAAAATGTAGTAAAAACTCGAGGTAAGGGTCAAATTGAACCTGGGTGTTCTCCGAGGGTTAATGTAGTTTTTCTAATATTTCGCTAAACAATTATTTCAAACAAAGAAATGACACCATCGCCCAAAAAATTCAAATTATGAAAAAGAAAAGAAAGATAAAACGGTTCGAAAATAACAAAACTATAAATAAATGTGAATATTTTGTTTTTATTAAAGATTAACTTATTTTAAACCTTATTTAGCAGATAATTTTTACAAAGTAAAGTTGTAAGTATAAAAATATAGGCGAAACTTCCGAAAACGTCCATGCTCAGATTTAGTTGAAACTTTGTGAATAGGTTCCTTTTAGATAAAAAACACATACCAAAAGGATTTTTTGCAACTCCAAAGTTTAGCAACTTTTTTAACATTTTTAACTTGCTGCCTCCGCGCATACCCGATGACCTTGAATTCGACATATATTGTCAAGGACACCCTCCCGAGTAACATGCAAGTGATTTTAGTCGGGGGTCATTGTTTGTTAAAAAGTTATTAACAAAAAAAGTTTGGAAAATATAGCAGCTATTTTGAGTATTGAAAGGTATAAATGACTAATAAATATGTCGAAATAGTTCACGCATACACTTTCCACGCGAACCTAGGTTCACCCCCACCCCCCATTTTTGTAGATTAGTGACGCGCTTTAAACAGTTAAATACTTTTAAAGCGCGTCATCTAACCTACATACATTAGTGACGCGCTTTAAACAGTTAAATACTGTTAAAGGGCGTCATCTAACCTATGTAGATTAGTGACGCGCTTTAAACAGTTAAATACTGTTAAAGCGCGTCATCAAACCTATGTAGATTATAGTGACGCGCTTTAAACAGTTAAATACTTTTAAAGCGCGTCATCTAACCTATGTAGATTAGTGACGCGCTTTAAACAGTTAAATACTGTTAAAGCGCGTCATCTAACCTATGTAGGTAGTATTCAATATTACAACCAAATTCAGTATTACAATGCACTGGGCGATGTAGGTGATGTTGAGGGGTGGGCAGGGGGGGCTTCGCCCCCCCGCACTCCCCCTAGGACACGCCTTCGGCGTGCCCAGGTAGAAGATGTACCTCACTTTATGTGGCACCTCGTTTCGCGTGGAAAATGTATACGCAGAAGCAGCAAGTTAATATACTTGTACTTTGTATATGACTTTATGGTTGTTTACATTACTTGAGAGCTGTTTTGGTTTGTTTCGCGTGGAAAATGTATGCGCGGAGGCAGCAAGTTAAAAATGTTAAAAAAGTTGCTAAACTTTGGAGTCGCAAAAAATCCTTTTGGTATATGTGTTTTTTATCTAAAAGGAACCTATTCACAAAGTTTCACTTAAATCTGAGCATGGACGTATTCGGAAGTACAGCCAAAATATAAAAAGTAAACATATAAGAAGTAAATTGATTTGTCCTAACCTATTAAACAAAAACTATTTCAATTGTCAGCAGAATGTATAGACGGACACGTGCGGATATCTTTCCTTCCATTGATTAACCAATTCATTAACCAATTGATTTATATCACAGTATATGAAATAAAACTCCTCCAGTTTAGGACATTGTTTCAAAATGACGGAACAATTATCAGGTATATCAAGTTTCGCTTCAACAAGATTTAACTTTTTTAAGTTTTTGCACTGCGCTAGTAATTCCAACCGGTGATCAGTGAGGATAGCATAAAACAAGTGAACTTCTTGCAAGTTTTGATAAGAGGAAAGTAATCTAAATAAGCTGTCATCAGTAACTGGGTATTCGTCTCTGTAACAAAAATCATATAATTAGTACAGTATTTTAATTGCGAAGAAAAAATTCATGTAACTTTTTCAAGATGTTCGCAAGAGAAGCAAACAAATTTCAATAAAGAATACAATAATGTGTGTTTTAAAAGAAAATGTAGCACACACACTTACAGATAAAGGTTCACTTTTCGTAAATTCTTACAGTTAGCGAGAGCATTAATACTCTGAGATGTAAGATAACGTGCGTTCAGTGAATTTATTACTTCCAAGTCACGACACGAATTTCCCAACTCTATTAGAACTGCATCGTTTATTAAGTCTCTATCTGCCGATAACTGACGCATCCGTTGATTATTTTGCAGTATTTTGCAAAAACGTTCAGTTCTTATACCAGGTTTAGTCTCAGAAAGGTCTAAATGTTCCAAATTATTTAGCCCCTCGAGATACGAAAATCCTTCGTCGTCTACGTCAGAATAACTTAGATCCAATTCTAAAAAAAAATTGTATTACAAATTGTTATACAATTTACCAATAATCTTGACAATTATATACATATACTTATATGCATATACCTTTCAAATTTTTACATGTCTCTGAAGTTTTAAGTAGAACAGGATTTAAGTCGATGCAGCCATTTAACGACAACTCACTTAATCTTAAATGCGTTAAACGCCTGCCGCAATTATCAAGAAAGTTTACGAAATCATTAACATCAAAGTTGCATCCTGTGAGATCTAATTGTTGTAAATATTTACATCTAGGTGTAAAATAACAAAATATATCGCACATATATTTGTCAGAGTTAATATATCGCACGTTCAAACGTGTATAGAGTAGAGGATCCCGTGTTAAAATATCAAAGCGCCTATTATTTACTTCATTCATGCGGCATAATGTTACCACATCTAAGTATTTAAATATTTGTAGTAGTATTTCATTCTGTAAAGATAAAATATAATTAATATAATACAAAATAAATACTTTAATACTCAAAGTACGAAATGTCATTATTGTAATAAATATTGTGATAAGAAATATAGACTTCTTAGAATACTTTACAGGAAGCGTAGATAAACTGCAACGTGATAGCTCCTTGGATTTATCCAATGAGAGTTTCATTCTCTTGGCACGATTCGAATTACTTTTCAAGAAAATACGACGCGGATATCTCTGATCAAGAGGTTGCTCATAACCAGAGATTACCTCCTGAGATACCTTTTTGTGCTTCAAATTATTCTTATAAGAAACCCTTCTTATATCGCTGCAAATATTATCGGAACAAATTAATTTTTAAATTAATTTTTATTATTAACAGAAAAAATGGATTCAAATATTATTTAATGTCGATGATAATAATACCTTTTACAAATAACACAGTATATGGAAAAATTCTGTTGCAGATGAACTATATCTAAGTGTGCACTTTCTGAATTTGTTGTTAAATTATGCACATCGTCATGGTATGGATAGTACATGTAGTTAATTTTTTGGAACAGATTAGTTAAACTCTCGTTAGGATTTCTAGATAGGATCAATTCTGATGTACCGATGAGCATCACAGCATCCAGCTTTGTGTAAAAGTCCGCCTGTGAACTGTCCTTAAATAAGAGTTTGAGCTCTTTGGTTTTAAAGTTACACGGATGCGACAACGGTGGAGAAAATAATCTTGATTTCGGGGGTACAATCTGAGACGATTCATCCCACAACTCAATCCAGTCATCATCGGAATCTTTAGCCAAAATTTGAATTACGCTTCCAGGATTACATATTTCGTAAATACAGACTCTGATTGGATATACAGCTTCATGAAACTCGAATTCTTTAAATAGAAAATATTATTATATTTATATACTCTCTTCTCAGCAAAAGCGTATCTTCCTTAAGAATATCTTATTTATCGATTTAAATATTACATACTAATATATCTATTCGCAGTACAACCGTCGTTTGATATGAGCTCATCAATGAAATCTCTGTTTTGCCACGGAGATATTGAAATACCAGTACCATCCTTTATCTATATTAGAAAATCAAAATTGTCAAATAGTAGAAAATCTTGTAACATATAATATGTAGCGATTACTTTGTACAGGACTATACAGAGATAGGTAGTACCAGAAAATACACGTACCCTTAGATCATTAAAAGGGATTGGTAAATGAAATGGTTGTCCGTAATTTTGAAATTTGGGTGGCCCAATTATGTCAGGGGCAGTATGGAATACGCTAGGACACCAGTGGTCCATGACAACAAATCTTTTCTTCACAAATTGATAGATAAAGTCAACACTATTCTCTTCTCCTACGGATACTCTGCCGACATAGGGATATCGACTACAACTCTCGTAATATGAAGATTTATTGTGGGTTGTCATATTGTCTCTCTGAAAGAAGACAAAAAATACGAAGAATAATAATCCTTTCTTTTTTAGCATATGCTAAAATGCATTATAATATCATATTTATTTATAATTATAGCGTTAAGATTATATGTATAATCTAACAATAAGTTTATCTTGCTTCCATTCGCATTGCTAAGTACAGTCTGCATGTGGGTGTTGAATATCATTATTAAATAATTAATTATTTTAAAGAAAATAACAGTTATTTTTTAATTTTGTTAATGTAGAAAAATGTTCTTTTATAAATCTGAAATATCGGGAGCTCTGTGTTCTTCTACTACCACGTGGCACACACGTGGACGAGCACAAAAGAAAGAACATAAAAATTACACAATTTAGATTGCTCACATTCGCCAGACTTACGCTTATAGTTTCTAAATGACTATAAAGTTCTATTCCACAATAGTCGTAAGAGTAGATGTAAGACGCGTAAGCAGTAAGCCATTGACTAATAAGATTTTTACAATCCAAGAATAATCGATTGTAGTTGGTCAACTATTACTGCTTACGTCTTACCGCATACACTTACAGTTATTGTACAATGGGTTTAAGATCTTCCGGAATGTATTTTTTATCTTACTCAATGTATCTTTTATCTTATTTTCCGATACGCGTTATAACATGTTCTACTACGTGGTACTGTGTTTCACACGGTAGAAGAACATACGGCATACACACGTTCACGTGCACCAAAGAAAAGAATTGCAAAATTTAAATTGCTTACGTTCGCTACACTTACGCTTACGCTTTTAAATGACTATAAAATTTTTCAAAATGTATTTTTTTATTTATTTAATGTATCTTTTATCTCATTGTTTGATATAGATTATAGCGATCTAACAATAAGTTATACAAAGGATCACACACTGAATAAAAAGAATTAATTATCTACCGGAAATTTAACTCGGAACTGAATCAAAAAATTAATCAGTAAAACTAATTTCTATCGATTTTCATACTTATTGTTTATCAGCAAGGCAGTTTTGATTTTTTCCGTATAGAATAAAAAAGTCATGAAAGAAAAAAAATGTTGGAACACGTGGTGAGCACATACTATTGCATACTATTGCATACTATTGCATACTATTGCATACTATTGCATACTATTTCTGTAGGTCCACACAGTACTGTTATTTCGTGGATGTTGGGACCCTCCACCATCTGGCACGGACGCGCGCACACAGCAGCGAACAGCCATGCACGTGTGCGGCGGCTGTGTGCTCGGCGTTCGGCTGTGACCGGACATGGGTCTGTGCGTTGAATAATTTTCTTAAAATGTATTCACTCGTACGTATAAACGGTCGCCACTTCGTTTTAACTGCGATTACGAAGAACGCTGATAAACTGCGGTTGACTTCCGATTGCCGTGAAATACTTCCTCTCGATCCTCAGCTTCGTCGCACTTCTGCTACGATAATGCGTTGTTGTCGATTACGCCCTTTACGAAGTCGCGCACTAGTATTTCGGATTCGGAAAGCTTTTGCTGGGATTCGGATTAATGAGGGCGGATTAATTGACTTGCAATTGCTTTTCTGAAAACAAATAACAAGAATATATATTTTGTACTCGAATTAAGTACAGGATTACAATGGGTATAACGCCCCGATTGCATCATCTCGCTTCACTCGCGATTTTCGTATGAAAAACGATATATTTCCGAAAAATATTCACTTCCGGATGTTAATAAGCTTGTAATTAAGCCTGCGAATAACGGTCGCGGCCGGATACTTACCCTACTCGTCGGATGTCGAACGATTATTCACGGATCACTTGGATACGCGAGTGGACCCGACGACGGTTCGGCAGGAAAAGACCATCTAACGATGTGCACGTGCACACGAGGTGCAAAGGTTCACGAGGAAAAGACCTCGCTTCCCCTCAAAACATCTCCCACTTCGGGCTCGCGCTTGCGCCGCGCACGGTCGGCTCAGACCTGACCTAACCTTTTTTTTTTTTTTACGTGGAGAAATCTACTACCGGCCAGTCCTGACCAGTAGCCCCCCGTTTGACAGGGGGGAAGACCCCCTCACTGGTAATAATCGCCGGACCTCTTGTATGCAAGTAGAGTGAGTTAAACCGAGTAGAAAAGCCCTCTATCATTTTGCGAAATTTGCAATACTTATTGAGAAATTAATTGAAAAAGATCGGCCAATCCACGCGAGCCACGTGGCCAGAAGAGGAGTTCCACGCTCCCACCGTAACCCCCGTACTAGGCGCGCGGCGAAGCAGTGGGAAGGGCGCTGCCGCTGGCCGCCTTTCGGACAACTATGGGACGTTTCGCCTATTTTTTGGCCAAAATATCAAAGATTCGTTTTTATGAGATGAACGTCTGTATATTGGGGTTTTTGGGGTCGCTGATTTCAAATATGACATTAAAAATTAGAAATACAAAATGGCGGATCCAATATGGCGCCTAAAAATATTAAAAATTGCTTGTTTTGCATAAAAATGAAACCTGGGGGGTTTCTAAGGGGTTTTCGAGGTCGCTGATTTTGAATATAACTTTAAAAATTATAAATATAAAATGGCGGATCCAATATGGCGCCGGAAAATATAAAAAATTGCTTGTTTTGCATAAGTATAAAACCTAAGGGGTTTCTAAGGGGTTTTCGAGGTCGCTGATTTTAAATATGACTGTAAAAATTATAAATACAAAATGGCGGATTTAATATGGCGCCCGACAAAATTATAAAATTGTCGATCAAAACTTGAAATTGAAAATGACTGTTAAACTTATTTATTAATAACGACTTATTCAATATTTTTGTCTTCCATTTCTATATCAAGATCGTCTAAATGAAATACTATATTTTCAAGCTCGAAGTTGCACTCGTCTTCGTCTTCAGTTTCGCTAGTAACATCTAAAATATCATCATTTTTTAAATTAATGTCAATGTCTGTATCATTAATAACTAATAAATCTATAACCTCTGGTGGAAAATGTTTACGCTTTCTTGTATTAATTCTTTTTTGTAAGCTAATACTTGAAATTACAATATCGGAACTTGCTAAGGCACGTTTAAACATATCTGTCAGAAATATCAACTCTACTTGTTTTTTGTGTGTATATTCATCCATTCTCCTCAGTGCTGCTCGTTCATCCTAAATTTCATCGGGTAAGGGTTTATTTACAGCACCGAAGCTCTTCCTTACCCTCTATTTAGGAATCATCACGAGTAGGCTGTAGCCCTTTACCGGAGATCTTAAAGATTAGGAATGGATGACATACCCACATGGGACGAAATACACATATTTACATCATAACGATTGCATTTCTTCTATATACTTTGCATTTCTTCTATATACTTTCTATATACATTTATTTTGATTTCAAATTAGAATTTAGCGAACTCAAAAACCCCTCGGACACCGCTTACGTTTCATAGATAGATAGATAGATGAAAAACAAGTAGAGTTGATAATTTGACAGATATGTTTAAACGTGCCTTAGCAAGTTCCGATATTATAATTTCAAGTATTAGCTTACAAAAAAGAATTAACACAAGAAAGCGTAAACATTTTCCACCAGAGGTTATAGATTTATTAGTTATTAATGATACAGACTTTGACATTAATTTAAAAGATAATGATATTTTAGATGTTACTAACGAAACTGAAGACGAAGACGAGTGCAACTTCGAGCTTGAAAATATAGTATTTCATTTAGACGATCTTGATATAAAAATGGAAGACAAAAATATTGAATAAGTCGTTATTAATTAATAAGTTTAACAGTTATTTTCAATTTCAAGTTTTGATCGACAAATTTATAATTTTGTCGGGCGCCATATTAGATCCGCCATTTTGTATTTATAATTTTTAAAGTCATATTCAAAATCAGCGACCTTGAAAACCCCTTAGAAACCCCCTAGGTTTCATTTTTATGCAAAGAAGCAGTTTTTCATATTTTTGGGCGCCATATTAAATCCGCCATTTTGTATTTCTAATTTTTAATGTCATATTCAAAATCAGCAACCTCAAAAACCCTTATATAACGTCCCACTGTGATATCGCTTAGCATAATCACGAACTTGTTTAGAAAAAAATAGTCGATTGTCTTTACTTTAAAAAATTATATCTCCCGGAGGCGGTTCTAGGCGGTGATTTACGAAACGGTTTTAGGAAGAGTAGAGTCCCACCTAATATTCAAGCCAAAGATCGCCTTGTTATTGTTTGTTATTCGGAAGTTCTAGTCTTTTAAACATCAGAAACTGATAAAATCATTACTTTTTTCTAATTCAAGTTTAAAGTTCTCTCCTCCAGAATGGCCAAAGCTTAATTTATTCTTATTATTTTTAAGCATTAACTTATGCTAAAAAAGTATTTCAAGCAGTGATTTGTACGTCTTCAACATTGGAGGAGAAAAAAAAGATCAAAGTAACAATAATCTTTCGTGATTTCAAGGTACATTTTTACACACTTTCGAACACAAAATGCGACAGAAGAAATACTTTGCGTGGAACAAATGATCTTAAATTTTTCCCCGTGTCTCACTAATGTTTATAGAAACTTTTTCAATCGTTAAACATTACGAACTTCGACTTTGATTTTTGCCATTTTTGGCCAGAAAATAGGCGAAACGTCTGCAACCTTTCTGTCCACGGCTGTACGTGTGCGCTCGGCGTTCGGCCGGCTTCGGAGCGTGCTCGGCCGGCTTCGGGCGCCGTCGCCAGCCGCCGCGAGAATCATGCCTATATACGTGTATATTATATCTCGCCGCTTATATGTTCCTTTTCGTACTTAAAAATGAAATGGAAATATATTTTATACATAAAAGATATTAAGTTAAAGAAATGAAGAACAGAAAGAAGTAAAAATAATAAATAATAATAGAAATCCACTCTTGGCCAACATATACGCCTTTTTCTTAAAAATGTTCCGTTATCAATTATTTGGAAAAATAACTTTTTGTTAGTGCAAGAAAAATGGAATTAGAAATTAAATTAAATGTTAAACTGTTAAACTTATACTTTGTAAACTCCATGTAAGAATATAAACAAAATACTTTTACATATTGGTGTAGTACATTGCTTTATTTATGTTATTAATTCTTTGCACTTGTATAGCTTCTCATTAATTAATAAAGAAATGGAAAGCAATAGAACATTTAATTTTTGTAAGGTTCTCTCGTCAATCAGGTGTCCTCTTTGCCGTCTAATCTATCGACATGGCTCCATATGGCAATCAAGTCGTGTGATTTTCCGTGAAAAACAACTTATTTGCTTAGGCTAATATGTTTGTCGCTGAGCCACTGAGCCCTTCTTTCGTGTAGGGGAGAGTTGGATATTACCGAGCCCCTAAGAATTGAAGCGTATATCTAAGCTTAGAAATGTTAAAAAAAAAACAAAATGTGCAGTTTTAGATAGGTAATTTATTTGGCTATCCATATATGATAGTAATAATCTTCAATGTTAAACACAAACTAAAATATTAACAATTTTCCAAAAAATGAGAAAACGGGGTATTACCGAACTGGTCTGATAATATCGTGCCTATAAAAATTACTCTGGCTTCAGCCAGTGACATGAAGTAGAACACAATAACAAAATGTTTTTTTTATATTTATGCATTAATATCGTCTAGTAGGAACCATGCGTCAAATTTAATTCTGTAATGTAAATATTATATTACTCACCTCTTATTGAAACTACCAGCAAAATTACAGTGAATAAGCAGAAAATCTTACAGAGCGCAGTGTCTTCACATGGACGGCCGGAACGAACTGACAGCGCATTCGCGGGGGGTATTCCGTGTTAGTCTATGATATTAAGATCATTGTAGACGCGTAATACAAATAGTTATTGAGTTAAACAGTGGCGCGGAATTGTCAACTGCGCGGTAATATCCAACTCTCCCCTACTCATCCCTTTCATCTTCGTTTCGATTCGCGGCAGCGAATCCGCGAATCCGTAAAACGGCTTACTTAATTTCTAAACTCGCGTCTTGTCGTCATCCAGACATCTGCATGACTGCATCTTATCCTTGGCGTAGAGAGCTCTTTCTAAATTTCACGGTATTTCCAATCTTTTTAATTTCTATCTTTCAGATTTCTGTTTGTATTCTTTTAGTTCTTTTTTTATTTTTCTTTGTCTTTTTCCTTAATATTTCTATTTATTTTTCTTATATTCGTATTTCTCTATTTTTTTCTTCTCCTTTCTTCGTTCTTTTTCACAGTTCTTTTTCTCTCCTTTTTTAAATCTTAACTTCTATCTTTCTTTTTGTTGCGTTTTTTCTATTACATTCTATTTTTCTTTCAACATGGAAACATGTGATAATTAACCTTTAGAGGCCGGGGGTGGTCGAAATATCGACCACCCAAAAAACACAAGCTATTTGATGTTTTCAGGCAAAATTTGTGTGTTGAATAAGGGAAAAATAGTAAAAAAAAAAAACTCTTCAAGTCCTTTTCCCGGCCTCTAAAGGTTAAATCGAAAGCAATGTCTGAGCGAAAATTTGTAGAAACTTGGTTTAGCGATGATCGCTATATACAAGCCTTGGATACGTCAAGTATTATTTGATAATACTTTGTATAATTGCATAATATGCAATAAAAATTTTTCGTGCAGCTAATCGCATGTTTCCAGACACGCGGATTCTGCGTGTCACAAAAATAATATTAAAGAAAATATTATAGATGATAATAATAACAGTATAAATGTCATAGAACAACAAGGACATCATAAACAAAAATTTAGAAAACAATGGTTGTATAGGTTGTATAAAAAGGAATTCAGACCATGGTTACGCGAAATGCCAAATGATGTCAACTCAACATTTTGTTCAATTTGTGATTTATCAATTGCTTGCGGACTATCACATATATATCGACACGCAGAATCCGAAATGCATAGAGATAAGTTGGAAAAAAGTAATATAGAAGCAAACAAATCGAACGAAGATTTGAATACTGATGAATCACATTTGTCGTTTGATGAGCGTATAAAATCTTTAGATATTAGATTTGCTGCCTTTATTGCAGAAAAAAATATCCCTCATCAAACTGTAACAGAAATTTTCAGTTTTTTTCAACAGGTAGACGATCCGAATCTATTGAAAAGCATGATTATGGGTCGAAAGAAATGTAAAAATATTATATCAAATGTTTTATGCCCGATAGAGACAGATCATGTCGTTAAGAACATTCAGCATACAAAACTTTCTATTTTTATAGATGAAACATCAGATATAACTAACAACAAATGGATGACGGTTTTTGTACGATACGTTGATTCCGAGACTTTAGACACTCGGTCGCAATTAGTAAAATTAATTGATATTGATACAAGAGATTCTAGTGCAGAAAAATTATTTAATGCATTTAAATACAAAATGTATAAACTGCAGATTCTGTTTTCAAATATTTTATTCCCCTGTCATGTGATAATGCGTCTGTGATGACAGGAAAACATTTATCTTTTAAAAAGAAACTGCAAGAAAAGTGCAAAAATTTATTAACATTTTCATGTCCATGCCATTCCGCTGTATTAGCTGCGCACGCTGCATGCACTAAAATACCTCCATTCTGTGAAGAATTCCTCAGAATTTCAAATTATATGGCCTCGGCAGTCGGCAGCGGCCGTCCGGCAAACGGCAGTCCGAAGCGTTCAGCTATTTTCGATGAATTTTGCGAATGTTTCCAAGAAAAAAATCGCAAAATTTTGAAGTTATGCGATACTCGGTGGCTTCACATTACTTATGTGTCGACAGATTACTCGAGTCGTGGGATACTATAAAATATTTTCTTAACGAAATGGTCATTAGCGATAAAACAAATAAGTCTGGGATGCATTTATTATCCATAATGAATAATGTAGAAGTCAAAGCATATTTTTTATTTTTAAAATATGTATTGAATTTATTTAATGCTTATAATGCTTTCTTTCAAGCTGCGGAAACAAGAATACATTTGTTGCATTGTAAATCCCTTAAGTTTCTTATAGACATTTCTGAAAACTTTTTAAAACCTGAAGTATTAAAAGACTTACTTACAAGTATAATATTTTCTGAGCCGGAAAATCATAAACCTATTAACAATATTAATTTAGGATCAGAGTGCGAGAAATATTTTGATAAATTAATCACAGAAGGACATGCAGATGTAATTCCAAGTATTCGACAAAACTATTTGCAATTTTATGTCGTCGCTGCCGAAGAAATTAGAAAAAGATTACCAATGCATGATGTATTTTTATATAAATTACAAGTTTTTAAACCTTCTGTAACTTTATTTGACAGCAACAGAGAAACATCTTTCAATGATATTTCTTTTATCACAAAAACCCTGAGTGGTTTTGATGAAAATAGTTTAAAGGAAGAATGGCTTGCATTATATCATGATTTTACTATTAAGGAAAAAAAGAATCTTTCCACATTAAATTTTGATAACATGTGGAAAGAGATTCTAAAACATCAGTCTAATAATATTGCGAAGTATCCTAATTTAACATTACTTCTGAATGCGATATGTACGTATAGTCCATTAGTAATTATGAGAAACATAACATTTAATTTAATTTTAATTTTAATTAATTTCTTTATGTACTATCAATAAGTTATTTTTCAAAAATTAATAACGAAACTTAAAAAAAAAGACGTACATGTTGTTATATTAACCTTTTTCAAAAAAGGTAAAAAAAGGGCGCCAAGTACACGCGTGGTTGTTACCTCGAAAAAAAACCAAGTGGTAGTATCATTAATTTTAAATTCAAAAATAAATAAAATCTATTCTAACCTAGGTGGTAGTAGCTTTAATTTTTCTTAACAAAATTATTAAATTACAAAATTGTTACTTTATTCAATCCAAGTGATATCTACCTCGAAAAAACCTAAATAACAAGTAGTATCTATTTAAAAAAAAATATGTGAAATCTTTTAATACTGCGCCAATTACAAAGAGAGAATATACATATATACCTTAACAAAATTATTATTATATCACAAAATTGCGTTACCAAACTCAATCCAAATGATACGTACCAACCTAAGTGGTAGTAGCCTTATTTCTCCTTAACAAAATTATATCACAAAATTGCGTTGTCTAACTCAACCTAAGTGACATGTATTTTCAAAAAAATATATGAAATCTTTAAATTACGCCAACTACAAAGAGAATATATATATTGCTTTGAAAAATAATTGTAGTGCAACTACTCTTAAAAAATAAAACAAAATTGTGTTACCTAACTCAACCCAAGTGGTATGTATCTTTGTATTCCTGAGAGTCTTTCTATCAACCCAAGTGGTAGTAGTTTTAATTCTCCTTGATAAAATTATAATATTACAAAGAATTATTTTAATCACAAAGAATTAAAGAGGTAACATTATAAAATAAAAATATTTAATTAAAATAAAATAAATAAATTTTTCTTGTAAAAAACTTGGCGCTGCTTTTTTAAGGTTTAGAACCTTTGCACAAGACTTTCGTATGGCAACATAGTGTAACGAAACGTGGGTCAACGCACAAGAAACGTATCGGTTACGGCGTTAAAGCCCCGGACACACACTTTTTCGTAACAGTAACAGTAAAGTTTCGACCAATTGCGTTGCTTGAATCGGGATCGTACGGCCGTACGTCGTCTACAATGGCAGCAGGAGTATGCAGTAAGACGTAAGCAGTAAGCTATTCTATTGACCAATCACAGTCGATTATTCTTGAATTGTAAAAATCCAATTAGTCAAAAACTTACTGCTTACGTCTTACTGTATACTCCTGCTGCCATTGTAGATGACGCTTTATACGTCAATACGTTTCTTCTGCGTTGATCTACGTTACGTTACCATACGAAAGTTTTGTGCGGAGGCTCTAACCGATACGTTTCTTGTGCGTTAATCCACGTTACGTTACGCAATGCTATCATACGAGAGTCTTGTGCGGAGGCTCTTATCCAGACAAATTTTATATATGTGCAAAAGGAAATAGACCAATCCATCTCTTTATGCACATGCTTATGCACCTATGCAAGTTTGTCTGGATTGACTTTAAAAAAGCAGCGCCAAGTTTTTTACAAGAAAAATTTATTTATTTTATTTTAATTAAATATTTTTATTTTATAATGTTACCTCTTTAATTCTTTGTGATTAAAATAATTCTTTGTAATATTATAATTTTATCAAGGAGAATTAAAACTACTACCACTTGGGTTGATAGAAAGACTCTCAGGAATACAAAGATACATACCACTTGGGTTGAGTTAGGTAACACAATTTTGTTTTATTTTTTAAGAGTAGTTGCACTACAATTATTTTTCAAAGCAATATATATATTCTCTTTGTAGTTGGCGTAATTTAAAGATTTCATATATTTTTTTGAAAATACATGTCACTTAGGTTGAGTTAGACAACGCAATGTTGTGATATAATTTTGTTAAGGAGAAATAAGGCTACTACCACTTAAGTTGGTACGTATCATTTGGATTGAGTTTGGTAACGCAATGTTGTGATATAATAATAATTTTGTTAAAGTATATATGTATATTCTCTCTTTGTAATTGGCGCAGTATTAAAAGATTTCACATATTTTTTTTTAAATAGATACTGCTTGTTATTTAGGTTTTTTCGAGGTAGATATCACTTGGATTGAATAAAGTAACAATTTTGTAATTTAATAATTTTGTTAAGAAAAATTAAAGCTACTACCACCTAGGTTAGAATAGATTTTATTTATTTTTGAATTTAAAATTAATGATACTACCACTTGGTTTTTTTTCGAGGTAACAACCACGCGTGTACTTGGCGCCCTTTTTTTACCTTTTTTGAAAAAGGTAATTTTGTACTGATATCATGCATTTTGTAGTGTTACGCATCCTCTTCTAAAAAGGGTATGTCATCCATACTCGAATCTATCGAAATATTGTTGTTGCTTTTCCGCAATGCGGATTGGTTATCTTGTTGTGCTTACTTCATGACCGGCTGTCATGGCATATTTTTTTTTATGTAAAATGTGTATCTATATTTGATAATAGTTGCTTAATTTTTATTATCAACTTTTTGTAAAAATAATATATATATATTTTTAGCACCTGTAGGCCATCGTTCTTCTTTCGTAAGGCCAATTCCTTTTAGTGACACAAGTCGACACAAGTGTCGTTCTGTCTTTGTTATTCATTGAATGCCAAGAAGGATAGAACGATGCATGGTGGAATTAGAGATGGTTTTTGCAGTTTGGAACTGCACACACAGGCATGATTTCTGACGGAACAACAATACCAATATCAAATTATTTGTTTAAACATGTATTAAAACGAGGTTAAGTTACTGATCCGCTTTACGTGAAATAGAGTATGTATCAGTAAACTCTTTACAGAAAAAATGATATATAAATGTGTATAAAAATACTTACCTTTTTCTACAAGAGCACTGTAAATACAGAAACACCGTAATAAAAAAATATATGAAATGAAAAAGTATATTAACAGCGAGCACGATTAATGGTAGTAAACAATAAAGGCTGCGTTTGGAAACGTCACCCGAGTGCACACGGGTATACTCCCTTCTCTTTCTAACTCAGCGAGTTAGAAGGAGAAGGGAGTATACCCGTGTGTACCCGGGTGACGTTTCCGAACGCAGCCTAATACGTCAGTCGCCATATTGTTTCTTGCATTGCCGCTTGTATTTGATTGGCTGATTTTATTGACTACTGCGCATCCTTCGGAATGCTTCACCTTTCTAATTCCACCATGGACTGGTCGAGTGTTCGGCGACGACAATAACGACATCAACGACGACAAAAGCGACGGTGGTGATGCTAGTGATGTAACGATCGCGCGGGACTCATGTTAAAGTGGAAACGGATCGCGAATCCGACCGGGCCTCAGCCGCGACCCAGGCATGGCCACCGGGCGGTCGCTATCAAAGGTCTCATGGTTGTTTTCGGCGGCGGGAACGAGGGCATCGTCGACGAGTTAATGTGTACAACACAGCAACGAATCAAATGGTTTGTGCCATCTACAAAGGGAGACATTTCGCCAGGCTGTGCAGCATATGGCTTTGTTGTCGATGGTACACGTATTTTTGTCTTCGGTGGAACGGACGGCAAATATTCTAACGAGCTGTATGAATTACAAATTGCAGCACTCATGCTAAAGTGGAAGCGGATCGCAAATCCGACCGGGCCTCAGCCGCGATCAAGGTATGGCCACCTGGCAGTCGCCATCAAGGATCTCATGGTTGTTTTCGGCGGCAGGAACGAGGGTATCGTCGTCGAGTTACATGTGTACAACACAGCAACAAGTCAATGGTTTATGCCATCTACAAAGGAAGACATTCCGCCAGGCTGTGCAGCATATGGCGTTGTTATCGATGGCACATGTATTTTTGTCTTCGATGGAATGATACCCAGGTAGCAAGCACTCGTCATTTTGACGTCAAATGACGTCAAAAGACGTCAAAATGACAGACTTTTGACGTCAATTGACGTCAAAATGACGAGTCTTGCTACCTGGGTAGAGTATGGCAAATATTCTAACGAGCTGTATGAATTACAAGCGAGTCGGTGGGAGTCTATTTAACAAGATGGCGAAAGATACATCGAAAAATGTGTGTATATTTGTATTAAATTACATAAATTTTGATGGATGTGATCCATCTAACTAATATCTTAATTTTAGATGGAAGTCGACGAATTACTTGTTACTTGACTACGACTTAACAAAATTTGATTTATCCTATGCACGTTCTTACTCAATATGATCCTGCTGATGATCGTCCCGTTGATGACCGTTCTGCTGGTGTGATCGGTTGGTTGCTCTGCTGATAATCAACCAATTGATCGTCCTACAACTTCTCGTCCTGCAGTTGATCGTCCTATAACTTCTCGTCCTTAGTACTTTGCAAAAGCTCTACGCTGAGCTTCTTGCCGTATCGAATAAGAAGCTCTCCGATTTGGAGACCCTGTACGATTTCATACAATCGGCTACTGGCGAATTGGTTTGGTTGAACGCAAAGGAGGAAACAGAAATCGTGCGTGATTGGAGCGACAAGAACCTTAATGCGCAGAGCATCGAACAATATTATGAGTCTTTGATGAGCGATTTAGAGAAGCGCGACATACAGTGTTCGGCAGTGCAAGATCGCGGTGAGGCGCTGGTTCTTCAGCATCATCCTGCGACGAAAAAAATCAAAGCATACATGTCCGCAATGCAAAATCAGTGGGCCCAGCTACTACAATTTACCCTCTGTCTTGAGGTACATCTAAGACACGCCGCGCAAAATCAGCAATTCTTCAAAGTCAGCAGGCCGAACAGTGGATCTCCAAACAGGAGACGATACATTAAATATCGTTT
This sequence comes from Temnothorax nylanderi, assembly GCF_030848795.1. Taxonomy (NCBI): domain Eukaryota; kingdom Metazoa; phylum Arthropoda; class Insecta; order Hymenoptera; family Formicidae; genus Temnothorax; species Temnothorax nylanderi. The sequence goes on along the minus strand of NW_027250264.1, from coordinate 12,435 downwards.
ACTCGCAATCCGATTTCGCATTGGACGAGGGAGAACGACTTTTGAAGGGCATGTAAGCGTTGCGCGAGGAGCATAATAATTATTGCGATCACGTACAGAGACTCGTGGAGAGAGCAAATAAGGACATCGTGCCTATAAAGCAACGCAAGCAATCTGTCACGTGACCGTTACAGGTCACTTGCATCTGTACCTACAAGAAAGTTAATGTAATGTCTATCGAGAAAGGAGAACAGTGCACGTTGTACGAAACTTTTGGTAGAGTTAAGTGGCGCGTCAAGAACACGCAGGGAGTGGAATCTCGTGTGCCAAATGTCTGTTTCGCGCTGCAATCTCCCGATAAAGAAGCACTGGATACTGCGGAAAGATTGAGACGATAATATGACAGAAGTGTTGCTCTCTGGCAACGAAAGAATTTGAGATTATGACTTTTCGTCTTGCAATCGATCGTCCTACAACTTCTCATCGTTCTACAGTTGATCGTCCTGGAACTTCTGGTCCTGCAGTTGATCATCCTACTGATGATCCTACTACTGAAGAAAACGAAAGCTCTTCAAGCAATGTTCCAGGTAACAATATTAATTATAATTTTATTATTGTATTGAATTTGTATTTTATAATGAATTTTGTAATATAAATGTAATTAGCATTTGTATAATTATAGTTTCAACTTTATTGCCAATTACAGCAAAAGCAATGTTAACACTATATTACTTTTACTGCAATTGGCAATTATTATAAAAGCTAATTAGATTTATATATATTATATTCTATATTATATTATTATATAATCGTATAGTAACATTGTATGTTGTAATTTTAAAGATTTATGGAGACGTAGAGGAAGAAGGAGTGGAATTCGCCGGCAACAAGAACGATTTATGCAGTTCTTATTATATCAATTGTCATCTGCACACTACAATTGGGGTAGAAGAAATCAAGCCACAGATTCTAAGTGCCACTATCGAAACGCTGCTGGCACTCTGCAACGATGAGGAATCCAACGTCAGGATGGTCGCGGACGAGTCTCTCAACAAGATTTATAAGAGCGATGGTCGACAGTAACATCGTTAAGATCCAGATAGAGCTTTACAATGAGATAAAGAGAAACGGACCTGCATGCATACTGAGGGCTGCGCTTTGGAGATTTGACCTGCTGAGTCACATGATACGCCCTTCGAGGAGTAAAGCTTACGTGTCAAATCTGATACCATGTATAGTGATCATCGCGCATCGGTCGGAGGATACTGTGATTGAAACATTATCGCAGTCGTTACCATTAATTTTCAAAGTATTAGGACCATTTATGACAGACAAGGATGTCAAGAATTTACTGAGGGCGTTCTTTAAAAATATCTTCTCTCCTCAAGCAGCTTTTCGTAGGGCAGCAGCTAATATGGTTCTGACAACATCCATAAATTACAGGAAGCCACAGTTCTGTTTAAATTATGTGATGGATTATACGTTAGATATAATAACGTCAGGAAGAAACGCCGACGATCATTCCTCTACTGTTATAGGCGTCTTTGAATGCCTGAGAGTGATTTTACCTTACATATGTAAACCCTCGGAGCCCCAAGATAGCGAGACACAACAGATAGATAACTTGTTACACATTTATGAATTGTGTTTGTACTATACAAAATGGCATTCTGATCATAATGTCATAAATGCAGCTTTAGAGTTATTAGTTACATTCCTTTTTTCCTAATATTTAAATTATAATTTTGTGTTAAAGTAAGATTTATATAAAATTTGCAATTTTTAACGTAGTAAAATTAAGTAAAAAATGAATAACAATTGCTTAATGCTTAAAATAATGTAAGAATATTTTTGTTATTTAATAACTTAAAACATTTTAATACACACGTTGTCTGCCCAGTGAGTTTTATATATCTTACCACAGTACGCCACAGTAAAATTTTCATTATTATAGGTAATTATATAAATAAAATATTATATAATATTATTAAATAAGACTATATCCTCACATGAATACACACACACACACACACACACACTACGTTTACGCGAACGTTACTTCTGTAGTAACTTACGATAATTCCTTCGCGTAAACGGGATTTTGTAGTTAACTTACGATAATTTACTCCGCGTAAACGAGTGAATTATCGTAAGTTACTACAGAAGTAACACTCGCATAAACGTAGTAACATAATACACACACACACACACTATCTGTCACGTATACTATGTTTACGCGAGCGTTTTACTTCCGTAGTAACTTTAATTATACGATAATTCCTCCACGTAATACTTATATATATTTCACTATCTGTCACGACGCGGCAACGGTCACGACTAGCACACACTTTTTTTAGGGTTATATCCCTCGGATGAGGGATTTTTTTATAGTGCCTTCAGCCCCACCTTTGGGCTATATGACACTGTGTATATATATGAATGTCCGTGTAACTGTGTGCTTATGTCCGCGATGTATTGAACTCGGTATGCCGTAGGTTCGTTAAGCCCAGTTAAGGAACTGCGCGGATCACTTCTCCCTGCGGCTCACACACTTATCCTTTTCTAGGTTATAAAAAACTGTCACGCACTGCGACAGTGCACGAGTGCACTCTCGTGTCAAAAATGGGAAAGTGACACACCAGCCGCCATTTTTGTCCGACGTGGACGTTTCTTAAATAAAAATGTTCCACATTTGGACTTTGCATCGCAATATCTTCGCTCGTAGGGCACGTAACGGAAAAATAAAGACTCTTATTTATAAATCAAACCCCAAGCTATCGATCAAGCCTACTTAGAAATTGATCCGTTCACTCGTTATTGAGATCTCAAAATCTCGGGTACTCGCAACTCGTGCGTTCGCGTAAAAGAGTCACGGTGCGTCTCGCTTCGCGCGTACTTGGCGCGAGACACTACCGTGTCTCTTGATAGAACATGCATTTAAATTGACAAGACTATTCACAAACATTTCCTATAAAAAAATCAATTACACGAGATAATTTATAATTATGATACAATACTTTATTGATATAATAAAATTACTATTAACAAAAACTTATGGGATAATAATCTTGAGAACATTTATTTTTCTCACAAAAGCGCGACGATTTTTACTTTTATATAATTTCGGGTTTATTCGCTATAAATATTATAAATCGATAGTTTATCTGTTGTGAGCGCACAACGAATAATAGATTAAGTATTGCACTTGGCAACTCCGAGTTGCCTCCTATCGGAAATACGACCCTAGCGACGAGGACCGATGACGCTAAAGCCAGCACGCGTCGCGGTAATGACCATATATGGTCATTCGGGATATCACCAGCCCGCTAGGACGTTGATCGCGAAGTCAAAATCGCTGACTGCTAAGTCAGCAATGCCGAGGCGATAAAAAGCCCGCCCTTCCAATGAACGGGGGGCAGTCTAAGAACCGAGCGCGCACCGCGAGTCAACGAAACGTGAAGTGTAACCCGCAAGTCAGGGTAGTGTAAATACACAATTATATCAATAAAACTATCTTTTATTTAACGCGACTGCAAACTCAATATCGCCAGTGTCCTCTCTCCCTAATCGGCGGATCCAAAGAACTCGGTGCCGGCCCTGATCTCCAATTCAAGGCGGCGGCACAACATATCTTATCACATTAAATGCATTAATAATTCTCATTAAAACACCCTCACAGATGTCTACATGTATTTCAGATCACCGTGACCGCTAATATAAATTCATCTAAAACTGGTTGTTTATTTTACTCTTTTAACCGCTTTGAATCATGACGTGATGCTGAGGATAATTCATTTAACGAAAACTCCATTCGTTTTTTTATTAAAACTTTCACGTAAGTTCTCTTACATACATATAGATGCGTGTATAAGTTTTTGCTCAAGTATCAGAAAATAAAGAAAGTATATGCGTGAACTATTTCGACATATATATTAGTCATTTATACTTTCCGATACTCAAAATAGCTGCTATATTTTTCAAACTTTTTTTTGTTAATAACTTTTTAACGAATAACGAGCGACGGCTAAAACCTTCTGAAGGTCACTCGGGGTCATGACCTTGACAACATACATCAAGGTCATTGAAATCGGTGAGATCGCCCTTAATCTTAAGTTTTACCGTTTACTTTTCTTAATACCTCCTTTTGTTACGTTAAAGATTTATTTATTTACATTAAATTATTATTTTTTTCGGTTAAAAAAATTAATTTTTTGTATATATTATTTTCACAAACAACTTGTATGATTTAAAAGCAATATTTATTTAAGTTGAGTAAATAATTCCTTTATTTTAGGTATCATTTCTTCAAGTTTAATAATAAAAATTTTACGTGAATTAAATATTTCTTTACTTTTAATTTTTGTTTTTTTGATTGTAATTGCTGAGTTTCTTTTTTAAATATTTATTTTTTTCCAAGTAAAAATAATTTCTTTAGATTAATAAAATTCATTAGCTTCCTTTAAATAAATATTTAGTTAGGAGTATTCAAATAAATAACTTTTTTGTCTTAAACACAATTTTTTTAATCTTAATAAATCTTTTTCTCAGTGCAGGAGATCTATTTCTAAACAAAAGAAACATAAAAAATATCAAGAATTTACTAACGATGTTATTAATGTAGTTTTTCTAGTATTTCGCTGAACAATTATTTCAAACAAAGAATGACACCATCGCCCAAAAAATTCAAATTATGAAAAAGAAAAGAAAGATAAAACGGTTTGAAAATAACAAAACTATAAATAAATGTGAATATTTCGTTTTTATTAAAGATTAATTTATTTTAAACCTAATTTAGCAGATAATTTTTACAAAGTAAAGTTGTAAGTATAAAAATATAAAAAGTAAACATGTAAAAAGTAAATTGATTTGTCCTAAACTATTAAACAAAAACTATTTCAATATCGTCTTAATATATACACTGTTAAAGGTTTATTAGTTTGAAACAAAATAGGATTATTTTAACTGCATTGGTTTAGTCAAATTAACATTGTTTTAATTAAATTAACTACATATTGAGTAGGAGCAGTGGCGACCTACGAAATTACTAAAAATTTGTACTCCGCCTAACCGAGAAAGTAAGGAAACGATGAAAGTAGTGGTATTTCACCGGCGATGTTGCCATCTCCCACTTATGCTACACCTCTCATGTCTCCTTACAGTGCCAGACTAGAGTCAAGCTCAACAGGGTCTTCTTTCCCCGCTAATTTTTCCAAGCCCGTTCCCTTGGCAGTGGTTTCGCTAGATAGTAGATAGGGACAGTGGGAATCTCGTTAATCTCGAAATTACAAAAAATTTAACCCAGGGAATTTAACAGTGTAGACGGACACGTGCGGATAACTTTCCTTCCATTGATTAACCAATTCATTAACCAACTGATTTAAATTATAGTACATGAAATAAAACTCCTCCAGTTTAGGACATTGTTTCAAAATAATGGAACATTTATCAGGTATATCAAGTACCGCTTCAACAACATATAACTTTTTTAAGTTTTTGCACTGCGCTAGTAATTCCAAACAGTGATCAGTGAGGACAGCACGGAACAAATAAACTTCTTGCAAGTTTTGATAAGAGGAAAGTAATCTAAATAAGCTCTCATTATGAGCGGTATTATGACTGTATCCGCGTCTGTAACAAAAATTATGTAATTAGTACAGTACTTTAATTGCAAGAGAAAATTCATGTAACTTTTTCAAGATGCTCGCAAAAGAAGCAAACAAATTTCAATAAAAAATACAATAACGTGTTTTTTAAAAGAAAATGTAGCACACACACTTACAGTAGATTAAGGTTCACTTTTTGTAAATTCTTACAGTTAGCGAGAGCATTAATACCCTGAGATGTAAGATTATGTGTGTCCAGTGAATCTATTACTTCCAAGTCACGACACGAATTTCCCAACTCTATTAGAACTGCATCGTTTATTAACTCGCTATCTGCTGATAACTGACGCATCCGTTGATTATTTTGCAGTATTTTGCAAAAACGTTCGGTTCTTATACCAGTAATTCTATGAGGAAGCTTCCTCTATGAGGAAGCTTTGTTTTCATGAATTTCGTATATGAATTTTCGATTGCGTTTAAGTTGGGTTTAGTCAACCAAATTAAAAAAAATTATATATGAAATAGGGGTAGAAGAAACCAACGAAGAGATTGGTTTTTGAGTTTTTTCTGCCAATATGTTTAGATTGTTGTAAAACGTGGAAATATCGCCTAAAAAAAATGTCTGTATGTGTGTGTGTATGTATGTATGCATGTATGTATGTGCACATTTGATGTTGTGGTTGCTCTAATTTCCGCAAATATTGAGATATCGAGCTGTTTTTTTTTTTTAATCGATAGAGTATCATTCAAGGAAGGTTGGTATTGAATTTGGCGACGATCGGTAAAGGGGTTCTTTTTTAAAAAAAATTTGAATTTTTTTAGAAATGTCCGTGGTTGCTCTAACTTCCGCAAATATTGAGATATCGGGCTGTTTTTTTTTTAATCGATAGAGTATCATTCAAGGAAGGTTGGTATTGAATTTGGCGATAATCGGTAAAAGGGTTCTTTTTTAAAAAAATTTTGAATTTTTTTAGAAATGTCCGTGGTTGCTCTAACTTCCGTAAATATTGAAATATCGGGCTGTTTTTTTTTTTAATCGATAGAGTATCATTCAAGAAAGGTTGGTATTGAATTTGGCGATGATCGGTAAAAGGGTTCTTTTTTAAAAAAATTTTGATTTTTTTTAAAAATGTCCGTGGTTGCTCTAACTTCCGCCAAAAATAAATACTAATAATATAATTGTACATTGAATAAAATACAAGCTTCCTCATAGAGAAGCTTTGTGAGCGAAGGTTTCTACTTGCACACTTAAAAACTATAAGGAAGCAATGTGCAAGTTTCTACTTGCCCACTTAAAAACTAAAGCAATATGCAGGTTTCTACTTGCACACTTAAGAACTATGAGTAAGCAATGTGCAAGTTTCTACTTGCACACTTAAGAACTATAAGTAAGCAATGTGCGAGTTTCTACTTGCACACTTAAGGGGGGAGACTCGTGTAACACGCTAAAAAGTAAGATAACTTTTGGAATTTTTTTTGGAAGAATTAATGCGACGGATCTTTTTTAAACTGTTAGGGTATTTTATTATACATTTCAAGAAATAAAAAAAAATTTTTTGTTAAAAAATATTGGTTGTGTTAGGAACTATGGAGGTTACGAGGCCGCGGTCTCGTCGCCGGAGTTGTAAATCGGCGGGCGTTATAGCGCCTGTTGTACTCGTCTGAAACAAAAATAAAAAAATTTTCTTATTCTCTATAAAATTACGTCGTCGATGAACCTAAAAAAGAAGGTAAAAGTGCAAAATTAAGGAAACGGCGGGACTTAAAAGAAAAGTTGCAATTTAAAAAAAAAATTTTCGTTTCTTTTAAGTCCCGCCGTTTCCTTAATTTTGCACTTTTACCTTCTTGTTTAGGTTTATCGACGATGTAATTTTATAGAGAATAAGAAAATTTTTTTTATTTTTGTTTCAGACGAGTACAACAGGCGCTATATAACGCCCGCCGATTTACAACTCCGGCGACGAGACCGCGGCCTCGTATCCTCCATAGTTCCTAACACAATCATCATTTTTTAACAAAAAAAATTTTTTTTATCTCTTGAAATGTATAATAAAATACCCTAAAAGTTTGAAAAAGATCCGTCGCATTGATTCTTCAAAAAAAAATTCCAAAAGTTACCTTACTTTTTAGCGTGTTACACGAGTCTCCCCCCTTAAGAACTATGAGGAAGTAATGTGCAAGTTTCTACTTGCACACTTAAGAACTATGAGGAAGCAATGTGCAAGTTTCTACTTGCACACTTAAGAACTATGAGGAAGCAATGTGCAAGTTTCTACTTGCACACTTAAGAACTATGAGGAAGCAATGTGCAAGTTTCTACTTGCACACTTAAGAACTATGAGGAAGCAATGTGCAAGTTTCTACTTGCACACCTAAGAACTATGAGGAAGCAATGTGCAAGTTTCTACTTGCACACTTTTTTTATTTGCACCATTATACTTCAACGTGGTTTTTTTCCATTTTTTCACATGTATTTTATATTCTACTGAATTCAATATTTGGTATAAAAATGGGATTTCCCATTTGATTCCATTTAGATATACGGATTTTTACCGTGTAAAAAAGAAACGCGAATTCCTGCATGGTTTCTGTTTCGATTCTAAACAGAAAACCCAAATCTAGGATAAAAATAGATTTCCTAATTGGTATCGCAGTGCGATTTACCTGAATTCAATGTTTGGTATAAACATGGGATTCCCCATTCGATTCCATTTAGACATACCGATTTTTACCGTGAAAGAAAGAAACGCGAATTCTTGCATGGTTTCTGTTTCAATTCTAAACAGAAAACCCAAATCTGGGATAAAAATAGATTTCCTAATTGGTATCGCAGTGCGATTTACCTATTTGGGCATTCTAATCGGAATCTAAGCTGTATTTGGTAAGACTTTGGGAAATTTCTATGCGGGTACGCGGAATACAGCACTCATCAGTACAATGCTCAGGGCTGCGGCGGATTACCAGGACCGCCGCAGCAGCAGCAAATCCCGCCGCCGCCGCCGCATCAACGGGGTAGCAGTTATAACGTTCAACCTACTGCAGCTACCCAAGGTTGCGGAAGCTATGGTGAGTTCGGATGTAATTCCGAAAAGACACGCATTTCCCCTCTTCTGTTTGTTAGCAAATATTAATCGAGATCTTAATCCAATCGATTATTATGAATTAGTATGAGACAGTTTTAATGCAATTCAACATACTTTTCGCCCGATATTGAATGATCGCAGGTGGGTCGGCGGCGGCCGCTTCAGGGTCCTACGGGCCCACGGCGGGTACTGGAGGCTCCTGGAGTGTTCCTGGATGTTCCTGGTACATGCCACAGAATGGGCCTCCTCCTGGGACCCAGCCCCCACCCCAGCCCCCTCAATCTAACTTCTCGCAGCTTAACTCGAACCCCTCTGGCTCGCAGGGTGAGTCTTCAAGCTCAAGTCAAGCAAAGTTTGTTACTATTAATTCTATATTATTATTACTATTACTATTACTATTATTATTACTATTTTTGGATAACGATAGCGATTCGATCGAGTAAAAAGACATGCAAACACTCTTTGAAATAAATATCCCTTGAGTTAACTCAAGTCTGAGATATTTCGATTAACGCTGCCGCTAAACGCAATTATTTTTCCATTAAATTATCTTCGATAAATTAATATTGAGTGCTTCAGAGATTTCAATATAACAAAAAATAGAATTAATTATAGCTAAAATAACGCTAAGTATAAAAATAATAAAAACATTCGCGTTTCATATTTCTTCATGATGTTATATTAGCATAACAGTTATTTTGAAAACACTTTAATGAGAAAATATATCTCGAGAACAACACTTTTGTAAGAAATGTGGAGAATTATTTAAAAACAGCAAGTTTTGTCTCATATGTATGTGATTTATGCGCAGATTTCTTTTTCCTTCATTCCTTTTTCCTTAGGCTGGTGAATTCTTCTTGTATCGTCTAACAAATCTGGATTATATCCAAGCTGTAGATTATATGAGGGATATTTATTTCAAAGATTGTTTGCATGTCTTTTTACTCGATCGAATCGCTATCGTTATCCAAATTAGGTGGAGTAAATAAAAAATAATGAATTTATTATAAGTGGGAAACACGAGCGGCATGAAAAATGTGTGGCTGAATTGAGTGAACTGAAAACAGAAATTGATGCAGCCCTACCTCATGAATCAACAAGAACTATTAAAAAAAGGATAATTAAAAAGTGAATAAGAAACAATAAAGTAGATAGTAAATATTATTAGAAAAATAACTAATCACTACTTATATTTTGTAATTTTTTCATACATAGATACGATCATTTGATGCCCTTAACAACTGTAGGAAATGTAGAAAAATCCATTGAGCGGCACAGAAAACAACAAAACCTTGGCTCGATTCCCCGAGATTTAAATAATTTACAGCTGTGCTTATTAAAAGAGAATTGGAAACAGTTATTGCAAATAGATCCATATGCTTTCGTTATAGAAAGTATAAAAAAAGATAATGATACAAAGGCCATTATTTTTATAGATGAACCATTAGCAAATAAAATTATGAATAGTGACGAAGAAAAAATGATATTTGTTGATGGGACCTTTGCAACAGTACCACAATTGAGAGATACTAACTGTCAATTGTGGACTATTGTAATGAGACACAACAATAGAGTAAGCAAAATAAATAATTAATTTATTAGAGAGAGAGAGAGAGAGAGAGAGAGAGAGAGAGAGAGAGAGAGAGAGAGAGAGAGAGAGAGAGAGAGAGAGAGAGAGAGAGAGAGAGAGAGAGAGAGAGAGAGAGAGAGAGAGAGAACGTAGTAGTAGTAGAGAGTTTATTATTTAATTTTTATATTTATTTACAAAAGGCATTCTATATAATATTTATACATATAACGAAATTAACTTTCTTTCAAATTTTAGACATTTCCGATTGTCTACGCCATAATGAAAGGGCGAAAAACTGAGAATTATGTTGACGTGTTAACAACTGTTGTCAATATTGTGAAAATTGAGCCACGCATAGCAATATGCGATTTTGAAAAGGCTGAACATAAGGCATTAAAAACAGTTTTTCCCCATGTGAAAATAATTGGCTGCTTTTTTCATTATAGTCAGGTAATAACAAATATTTGATAAGAGGTGCTTTCCAGCAACGTATACAGACGACACTGTGAAATACAGTGTATCATTTCATCCTTGTTGTTTGTTGAAAGTTAAAGAGAGATGAAATGATTAAACCAGTAAATAGAGACACAACTCCCTCCTTATCTTCTTCTTCCTCGGGTAAGTAATCAGGTAATTCTTCGCTGTCGGTATCGCCTTCTTATATCTGAAAAAGATTCATCTCATTTATTTCAATGTGAAACATCATGTCTAACTTTACAGACAAAAATTATATTAAAATATAAAACACATACATCTGTCGTATAACAATAATTTATAAATTAATTTATAACAAGTAATATAATAATTTTTACCAGCTTCATGAGAAACTCTTGATTAATAATGTTAAAATTGTGTAACACAGTGTTGTTGCTGGAAAGCACCCAAGATTTATTAAATGCGTTTGATCGGCGGTTTTTATATGACATTGAAGATATCTACAATGGATAAAGGCTTTCGAGATGTACATCTACCATAGGATGTGTTGCGCTCTGTTGAACAAACAAAAGATGAAAAATGTGATCGCAAACATCCATCAATGGATAAGAAGCAGAAAAAGAATAAAAAATATCTACACACACACACACACACACACACACACACACACACACACACACATTAATATACATAAAATACACGTCAATGTATGTACCTCATATTAGTTTCTCATTGCAGGCATTAGTAAAAAATGCTGAAAAACACGGACTTCTGGCAGGCATAGACAAAGACTCAGCTTGGGCGGCAACGAAATTGTTAATTTCTTTGGCATACTTGCCAGAAGAATTAATAACAGAAGGCTTCCACATAATTGCTAATATTATTTTTGAGGGTTGCAAAAACTTGAACTCGTTCTTTAGTTATTTTAAAGCAACATGGATCGATGGATTCAAGCCTAGTTCGTTTTCAATCTATAATACAAGACATCGAAAAAACAATATCACTGAAAGGCATAACAGAGAGTTAAAAACCAATTTACAGAAACATTCAACGATTGTAGAATTTTTAGGTATATTGTGAACGACTTATAGTAGATAACTTTTTGCAGAATATATGTATTATTCATAAACTCATCTCTCTTTCACTTTTCAATATTTAATTATTTATATTAAATTATTTACATTATTTACAGTGTATCTTACTGAACATCATAAAATGATGCGCAGCTTCGAAAGGCACCCGCAATTTTGGCCAAGGACAGAACGGAAAAATATAAAACAAGAAGACGCACTGAAAAATATTTGGAAGGAAATTGAAAGCGATCCAACAAATGTTGATTTATTATTAATTTTAAATAGGCTCAGTCAATTTGTCGGAAAAAAAATAAATACATAAATATATTGTAATACGTACTTTATTATTTCATACTAAAGTAACATTCCATTATTCTATAATACAATATAAAGAGATACTCATTTAAGTCACATTTCACAAGTTTCAATACGCTTTATATCAAAACACGCATATGTCACAACTCGCATATGTCAAAACGTCAAAGAAGTTTCGGCTAACCAAATGTATCACTACTTACCCAGTGCGACTAACCCACAGAAATTTAATATGAACTACCTAGGAACTTTCGTTAGTACCAACGCTATCCCCTCTCTTTTTATGGAAATTGTCGGGTAACCCGTCAAAGCAAAGAAATACGTATACATTCACATTGATTAAAATTTTTTTTTCTATATTGAAACTAAAAAGATTA